>NC_069510.1:105960164-105995164 GCF_027579735.1 Bombina bombina
TCACCAGGTCTGCATACCAAGTCCTGCGTGGCCACACAGGAGCTATCAGAATCACTGAGGCCTTCTCCTGTTTGATCCTGGCTATGAGCCTGGGAAGGAGAGGAAACGGTGGAAACACATAAACTAGGTTGAACGACCAGGGCGCCACTAATGCATCCACTAGAGTCGCCTTGGGATCCCTGGATCTGGACCTGTAGCAAGGAACCTTGAAGTTCTGACGGGAAGCCATCAGATCCATGTCTGGAATGCCCCATAATTGGGTTAACTGGGCAAAGACCTCCAGATGGAGTTCCCACTCCCCCGGATGGAAAGTCTGACGACTCAAATAATCCGCCTCCCAGTTGTCTACTCTTGGGATGTGAATTGCAGATAGGTGGCAGGAGTGATCCTCCGCCCATTTGATGATCTTGGATACCTCTCTCATCGCTAAGGAACTCTTTGTTCCTCCCTGATGGTTGATGAAACTACAGTCGTCATGTTGTCCGACTGGAATCTTATGAATCCGGCCTTCGCTAGTTGAGGCCAAGCCCGGAGCTCATTGAATATCACTCTCAATTCCAGGATGTTTATAGGGAGAAGAGACTCTTCCCGAGACCATAGACCCTGAGCTTTCAGGGAGTCCCAGACCGCGCCCCAGCCTAATAGACTGGCGTCGGTCGTGACAATGACCCACTCTGGTCTGCGGAAACTCATTCCCTGAGACAGGTGATCCTGAGTCAACCACCAACGGAGTGAGTCTCTGGTTACCTGGTTTACTTGAATCTGGGGAGACAAGTCTGCATAGTCCCCATTCCACTGATTGAGCATGCACAGTTGTAATGGTCTTAGATGAATTCGAGCAAAAGGAACTATGTCCATTGCTGCAACCATCAATCCTACTACTTCCATGCACTGAGCTATGGAAAGCTGCAGAATAGAGTGAAGAACTTGACAAGCGTTTAGAAGCTTTGACTTTCTGACCTCTGTCAGGAAGATCTTCATTTCTAAAGAATCTATTATTGTTCCCAAAAAGGGAACTCTTGTTGACGGAGACAGGGAACTTTTTTCTACGTTCACCTTCCACCCGTGAGATCTGAGAAAGGCTAGAACAATGTCTGTATGAGCCTTTGCCTTGGAAAGAGACGACGCTTGAATTAGAATGTCGTCTAGATAAGGTGCCACTGCAATGCCCCTCGGTCTTAGAACCGCTAGAAGGGACCCTAGCACCTTTGTGAAAATTCTGGGAGCAGTGGCCAAACCGAATGGAAGAGCCACGAACTGGTAATGTTTGTCCAGAAAGGCGAACCTTAGGAACTGATGATGATCTTTGTGGATAGGAATATGTAGGTACGCATCCTTTAAATCCACGGTAGTCATATATTGACCCTCCTGGATTGTAGGTAAAATTGTTCGAATGGTTTCCATTTTGAACGATGGAACTCTGAGAAATTTGTTTAGAATTTTTAAATCCAGAATTTGTCTGAAAGTTCCCTCTTTTTTGGGAACTACAAACAGGTTTGAGTAAAACCCCTGACCTTGTTCCACAGTTGGAACTGAGTGTATCACTCCCATCTTTAACAGGTCTTCTACACAATGTAAGAATGCCTGTCTCTTTATTTGGTCTGAAGACAAGCGAGACATGTGGAACCTTCCCCTTGGGGGCAGTTCCTTGAATTCTAGAAGATAACCCTGAGAGACTATTTCTAGTGCCCAGGGATCCGGAACATCTCTTGCCCAAGCAAAGAGAGAGAGTCTGCCCCCTACTAGATCCGGTCCCGGATCGGGGGCTACCCCTTCATGCTGTCTTGGTAGCAGCAGCAGGCTTCTTGGCCTGTTTACCCTTGCATTGGTTTCCAAGCTGTTTTAGCCTGGGAAGCGTTACCCTCTTGTCTAGAGGCTGCAGAGTTAGAAGCCGGCCCGTTCCTGAAATTGCGAAAGGAACGAAAATTGGACTTATTCTTAGCCTTAAAAGGCCTATCCTGTGGGAGGGCATGGCCCTTCCCCCCAGTGATGTCTGAAATAATTTCTTTCAATTCTGGCCCAAAAAGTGTCTTACCTTTGAAAGGGATATTAAGCAATTTTGTCTTGGAAGATACATCCGCCGACCAAGATTTTAGCCAGAGCGCTCTGCGCGCCACAATTGCAAACCCTGAATTTTTTGCCGCTAATCTCGCTAATTGCAAAGCGGCATCTAAAATAAAGGAATTAGCTAACTTAAGTGCGTGAATTCTGTCCATGACTTCCTCATATGGAGTCTCCACATTAAGCAACTTTTCTAGTTCATCGAACCAGAAACACACCGCCGTAGTGACAGGAATAATGCACGAAATAGGTTGGAGGAGGTAACCTTGCTGAACAAAAATCTTTTTAAGCAAACCCTCCAATTTTTTATCCATAGGATCTTTGAAAGCACAATTGTCCTCAATGGGAATAGTCGTGCGTTTGGCTAGGGTAGAAACTGCCCCCTCAACCTTAGGGACTGTTTGCCATGTGTCCTTCCTTGGGTCGACCATGGGGAACAATTTCTTAAATATAGGAGGAGGGACAAAGGGTATGCCTGGTTTCTCCCACTCCTTATTCACTATGTCCGCCACCCTTTTAGGGATCGGAAAGGCATCAGGGTGCACCGGGATCTCTAAGAATTTGTCCATCTTGCACAATTTTTCTGGAATGACCAAAGAGTCACAATCATCCAGAGTAGATAGCACCTCCTTAAGTAATGCGCGGAGATGCTCTAACTTAAATTTAAACGTCACAACATCAGGTTCTGCCTGTTGAGAAATTCTTCCTGAATCTGAAACCCTCCCTCACTGCCACTTCTGACTGGTGTGAGGGTATGACAGGTAAACTATCGTCAGCGCCTTCTTGCTCCACTGTATTTAAAACTGAGCAATCACGCTTTCTCTGAAATGCTGGCATTTTGGATAAAATATTAGCTATGGAATTATCCATTACTGCCGTTAATTGTTGCATAGTAACAAGCATTGGCGCGCTAGATGTACTAGGGGTCGCCTGCGCGGGCATAACTGGTATTGACACAGAAGGAGAGGATGATGAACTATCCCCACTACCTTCATTTGAGGAATCATCTTGGGCAACCTTATTAAATGTGACAGTACTGTCCTTACTTCGTCTAGACGCCATGGCACAATTATCACATACATTTGAAGGGGGGACCACCTTGGCCTCCATACATACAGAACATGTTCTATCTGAAGGTACAGACATGTTAGACAGGCTTAAACAGGCTAATAATGCAAAAAAAACGTTTTAAAACAAAACCGTTACTGTCTCTTTAAATTTTAAACAGAGCACACTTTATTTCTGAATGTGTGAAAAACTATGAAGGAAATATCCAATCTTTACCAAATTTTCACCACAGAGTCTTAATGCTTTAACAGTATTGCACCCCAATTTAACCAGCTTTTAACCCCTTAATTGAGGAAACCGGAGCCGTTTAATCAAATAACAATTTTTAACCCCACTACAGTCCCAGCCACAGCGTTTGCTGCAACTTCACCTGTCATTAGGAGTTATACGATACCAAATTAAGCCTTCCAGGAACGTTTTCAATGATCACCAGACCCTCTCACATGCAGCTGCATGCACTGCATCCAAAAGAAACTGCGCAGTTATGGCGCAAAAATGAGGCTCTGCCTACTATAGTGAAAGGCCCCTCTGACTGGAAAGGTGTCTAAACAACTGCCTGGCGCCTAAAAACGTTCCCCCACAATAAAAGTTTTATAAATCACCTCAGATTACATAAAAAACTTAAATAAAGCAATCGACTTAGCCCACAAGAGTGTCAACCAGTGTATAGCCCATAATAAGCCTTCATTCTGTTAAGAGTCTAAGAAAATGGCTTACCGATCCCCAAGAGGGAAAATGACAGTCTTCTAGCATTACACAGTCTTGTTAGAAAATGGACTAGTCATACCTTGAGCAGAAAAGTCTGCTAACTGTTCCCCCCAACTGAAGTTCTCTGGGCTCAACAGTCCTGCGTGGGAACAGCAATTGATTTTAGTTACTGCTGCTAAAATCATACTCCTCTTTTAAACAGAACTCTTCATCCCTTTCTGTTTTAGAGTAAATAGTACAACCGGCACTATTTTAAAATAACAAACTCTTGATAGCAGAATAAAAAACTACAACTAAACACCACATACTCTTCACCATCTCCGTGGAGATGCTACTTGTTCAGAGCGGCAAAGAGAATGACTGGGGGGCGGAGCCTGAGGAGGGGCTATATGGACAGCTTTTGCTGTGCTCTTTGCCATTTCCTGTTGGGGAAGAGAATATTCCCACAAGTAATGGATGACGCCGTGGACCGGACACACCAATGTTGGAGAAACATTTTCTTTTATGATTCAAATGAAGCATAACATTTCAAATAACTTTCCACTTTATTTCTATGATCTAATTTTCTTTGTTCTTTTAATATCCTTTCCCCTCGGAAGGAATCAGTGTCTGATTCGAAGCTGTGATTTGAGGAAGCCGGATTCCTCATTTTGGACCCAGGAAGAGGCTTTGCGACGACCGTAGGAAGCTGGAGCGGTTGTCAAGTTTAAAAGGTAAGTATTTTTTCACAACACGAGTGAAATGTAAATTTTGATGAATTAAAGTGCCCCTGTTTTTAATCAAATTTTTAAAAACCGGACACTTTAGCATCAAAATTTACATTCACTTTAATAAATAATGAAAATATATTGCAAAGTTATTTTATAATGCATAACTAAACATTTTATATAAAAATATCAAGGTGTTTACTTACCCTTTAAATTATTTATATAGATACTGTGTATATGTTAAAGATTACTTTAATGTTTTTATAAAATGAGAAGTAGATCAAATAAGCTGCATCTCAGAATTTTAACCTTGAAATCAATACCCAGTCAGAAGCAGCTACTAGGTTTCTTAGCAATGTGTGACTACGTATAAAGGAATTACTAGGACAAGTACAAAGCAGTTGCAATTTCTGACCGAGGATTGGATTCTGATTGGCTGATCATTTGAAGAAGGTCGCTACATAACGGTGGGGGGAGTTAGGCTGCCATATTTACCTCGTATTAGAGAAGTTATCGACGGTGATTACTACAAGAAGCAAGTAGGCAAGGCAAAAGGGGTATGGTGCAGGCGGATCTTCGTTTTTTATTTTTCAATATCGCATAATGTTACCTCGAGTGTTGACTGTCCCTTTAAGCGTAAATGTATAATAAAATCTTTGTAATTCCATTAAATGAAGTGTCAGGGATTTTCTGCACAATGATCTGATTATAAACAGAATAAACTCAAATTATTCTATTAAAGGGACATTCCAGCCAAAATTGGAATCCCCATGGATGCATTTCAGTTTTGAATAGAAGCCTTTTTGTAATATACATATATGCTTCTAAAAGCTGTTTAAAAAACGTGTATTTAAGTATGCACCTGCATTTTAAACACAGAGAGCCTAAGCTGTTTGTACCATCTGGTAATGACTTAATTTGTTAATTGCTGACGTGCTACGAGCCCCACTGGCGCTCTGAGCAGCTGCAGTTTTTAAAATGCTGGTGGCACTGAGAATATCTAGCTATGCTTCACATACACATGCATAGAAAAATGCTAACACTAAAACAGTGATAACTTTTACTAGTAGCAATTTTGCCAATGTGTATATAGCAATATGTTTATATTTAAATGTAATTCATCTATGTGCAGTTTAATTTGGACTGGAATGTCCCTTTAAAAATATAAGATACAAGAATCCATTTAAAGGGCCATAATACCAAAATGTTTTAACACTTGAAAGTGCTGCAGCATAGCTGTAAAAAGCTGACTAGAAAATATCACCTGAACATCTCTATGTAAAAAAGAAAGATATTTTACCTCAAAAGTTCCTCACTAGCCACATCCCATTGTAAAGGATTTCTAAGCAGCATTATTAATGTGTCTGTCATGGGACAGCTTAGGGGATGAGCCTCGTGAACTCTCATATTATTTCACCAATCAGGTAAAGGAAGCTTACTATGAAATCTCATGAGAGTTAAGTCAAATCTCATGAGATCACAGTAAGAGTTCATGACCTCAACACTGCTGATGCTGATTGGCTGCTGTTCATTTCTTCATTTTTTTTTATTTTTTTTTTACCTGCAGCTGGGAGCAGCTGAGTATAACTTTTTACACAGAACTTACTCTGCTGAGCTGAGGCGATTGCGAGGTAAAATATCTTCCTTTTTTACATAGAGATGCTCAGGTGATATTTTCCGGTCAGCTTTTTACAGTTATACTGCATCAGTTTCAAGTGATTTAGCATACAAGTATTATGTCCCTTTAAATCAAGCTACGGCTGGCAATATGTCCTCTTGTGAGCTGAGCTGGGCTGGCAGACAGAGGATGCACATAAAAACAACACAAAACTAACTACAGTTTCATAAAATATCTGTAAGCTTTGCAAGTGGAATTTCTTGCTATATCTAACTAAAGAAACACACAACTCATTTTAACAACCAAACAACAACAAAAAGGAATTAGAAAAACTTAATTTCTGTTCTGGAAATTTCTAAAAAAAAATGTAACCCGTAGTATTAAAAGACAACAAGCTATGCCCAAAATAACTGGAAAAAAACTAACACATATAATCTAAATTAAGCACGCTCTGCAAAGTTATGCTCTATTGAAAATAACAAATTTAACACCACCATAATGTGCTAACATAGTGCACAAGGCTCTGTAATCTGCAAAGTAATGAGAACTGAATTACATTGACGTAAACTGCATATACAAGATTTTAGCATCAAGTGGAGCAGTCATATTTTGTGTAGTCAGAAGACAAAATCATTATCCAAAACCAGAGGATTTATGGATGGTTTTTAGGACAGATGGATGCACCTAGTTAGGGCCTGAACACCACATGTCTAAAGATGCCCAGTGCCAGTTGCTAGGTTGTAATGACTGACGAAAGATAAAACCCCATAAAGAGTTAATACAGTAAATTATATTTACACTCACCTCACTGTCCTGGAGTTTTCGCCGTCGGGCCTAGAAAACAAACAAGGAGAGTAGAGTCACAATGTGAATTGCAAACTTGTTAAATGGCAAAATCAGATCCAAAGATTAATTTCGTCATTTGGCTTATTGAGATATCAAGTGTTAATTGCTCTACCATAAAAGTTAAAAAAAATTTAAAAAAAATACACCACTGCACCATACATTGATTTTGGTGTAAATTTACCCCTAAAAATTGAACCTGCTCCACTCACTCCAAAGAGGCACAGTGCATACTGCATATTTAAAGGGACAGTCTAGTCAAAATTAAACTTTCATGATTCAAATAGGGCATGCAATTTTAAACAACTTTCCCAACTAATTTCTTTCATCAAATTAGCTTTGTTCTCTTAGTATTCTTAGTTGAAAGCTAAACCTAGGTAGGCTCATATGCTAATTTTTAAGCCCTTGAAGGCCGCCTCTTATCTGAATACATTTGAAAGTTTCACAGCTAGAGGGCGTTAGTTCATATGTACTAAATAGATAAACATTGTGCTCACGCCCATGGATTTATTTATGAGAGGGCACTGATTGGATAAAATGCAAGTCTATCAAGAGAACTGAAATAGGGGGCAGTCAGCAGAGACTTAGATACAAGGTTAGCACAGTGGTAAAACGTGTATTATTATAACTGCGCTGGTTATGCAAAACTAGGGAATGGAAAATAAAGGGATTATCTATCTTTTTAACATTCAACAAAGACTACCAAGCGAACAAAGCAAATTTGAGTGTTAAATCATTTTTAAACATTTTTTATTTTGTAAACAAATTTTGTTATACAGCCTTTAATTGCTTATATATACTTTGAATATCTAAATATTTTTGTTTATACAGACCTTTTGCAACATAGTTATTAATCGATAAAAAGGTTCGGAGTGTTAATGATATTTTTGATGGAGTTTAATTAATCAGTTGTAATGAAGATGTGCTATAACTTACTTTTTAATGTAACGCTGAAAATCAAATACCCCGGGCTACGGCCGCCCACTTCAAAAGTAGTTTTTTTGTGAACCAACGGTTTGAACTGTTCTCCAATTGGCACTCTAGACTTACGGCACTTTTGTTGTAGCTAGAGTACAGATTGGAAAACAGTTCAAACTATTAGCTCACCCAAAAAAAAAAAAGTTTTGAAGTGGGCACCCGGAGAGCGTGTATTTGAATTCCAGCACTACATTAAAACTTAAGTTATAGCGCATCTTCATTACAACTGATTACTTAAACTCCATCCAAAATATAGCTAACATTCCGTATCTGTTTATACGACGGGGAAAGTTTACCATCACTTTAACTGCAGGTATATAGTGTTCACATATAAATAATTTGTGTATGCAGAGCTTTTGGAATGTTGCACTCACACATAGTGCATATAAAAAACATGTTTTTTGTGTGCAGACCTTTTGCAATGCAGTGCTTTTAAAGGACAGTCTATTCCAGAATTTTTATGGTTTAAAAAGATAGATAATCCCTTTATTACCCATTTCCCAGTTTTGCATAACCAACACAGTGATATTAATATACTTTTTACCTCTGTAATTGCCTTGTATCTAAGCCTCTGCAGACTGCCTCCTTTTATCAGTTCTTTTGACAGACTTGCATTCTAGCCAATCTGTGCCTTCTTATAAGTAACCCCACGGGCATGAGCACAATGTTATCTATATGGTACATGTGAACTAACGCCCCCTAGCTGTGAAAACCTTTCACCGCATATGAGCATACCTAGGTTTAACTTTCCACAAAGAATACAAAGAAAGCAAAGCCAATTTGATGATAAAAGTAAATTGGAAAGTTGTTTTAAATTGCCCTATCTGAATCATGAAAGTTTAATTTTGATTAGAATGTCCCTTTAACTACTGACATGCTGGACATATATACAAAAAACTACTTTAAACTCTAAATGAATATAATTAAAAAATATCATATTAAATCAACATTTAAAGAACACATTAAAACTAAAGTTATTGTATCAAACTTATTACTCCCAACTATTTCTTACATTGGGTGAAAGAGATTGATAAACTATCTTGTATAAAATGCAAATTTAGTGCTGCAGATATGGTCCATTATTTTGGTTTTGTCCAATAATTGAAAGGTTTTGGGGGGAAGTTTAATTTTGGGCAACAAAGATCTTGAACCAATATATACATTTGTCCAAATATAGTGTTTTCTTTTTAAAGGGACACTGAACCCCCATTTTTTTTCTTTCATGACTCAGATTTCTAATTTACTCCTATTACCAATTTTTCTTCATTCTCTTGCTATCTTTATCTGAAAAGCAAGAATGTAAGTTTAGAAGCCGGCCCATTTTTGGTTCACAACCTGGGTTGTTCTTGCCGATTGGTTGCTAAATGCAGTAGAAATGTATGGTCTCCAGCACCTGTGCATCAAACGGGTAACCACGCCATCCAGGACTCCACACCAATAAAGTCCCAAATTCAATGCAATATAGGAAATCAGATGGCAGCCCTCCAAGATAATAAAAGATGTATAATTTATTTACATCTACTCTAGAGCTGCAACAACTAATCATCATAATCGATAATAATCGATTATGAAAATAGTTGTCAACGAATCTCATAATCGATTAGTTGGTTTGCAATTAGTTGGTCTGTGCACAACACCAGCTGCTTCACTCCAATGAACTCCTGCACATGGTATTGTGTTTTTATGGTTATGTCCTTAGCCTAAAGGACATCTACAGACGTCTACTTTTCACTTTTTCAGGACAGTATACGTTTACAACTACCCCTGGCTTATGTGCAACCCAGATATAATAGTCATCATTTGGATTGTTTATATTAAATCTGGTGATTTGGAACGATGCTTTTCACCTATCCCCTAGATTAATGGGAGTTATTTAAATTGATGTGCACTATTATCTGTTTGCACAATTATTAGCGTATTGCTTGCTATTGCTGATTATATGTACTGTATAAATAAATGGGTAAGGCTTTGTCCTGTTATTGATATACAGTCCTTAGCGCTTTTGATTTGTTTTTTATATTGTTAATTGTTATAATATGTATCAGATTCAACCTTTATAAATATATATCTGTTATTTTTAGAGCGGACTAGATATTTTCCTCTAACCTTATAGCTGGTTATTTACCCTTGCATATAGACATTTTATATGTTAGAATGAAGTCAAGGGTTACTTTATTGAGCGGTCCCTTGCCAAGGTGGAAAACACTTTGCATTGGTGAATATGCCACTTTGGTGAAATTGGCAAAACCCTACTTATGCATCTCAAGCACTTCAACACCATCTGAGTGCCTCTTCTCTGCTGCAGGAAATATGCTGCAAACAGAGAACCAGCCTTAGCCAGAAGCATGTGGACATGTTGAGATTTTTTCATTTCAATGCAAAGTTTCTGAAAGAGTGAATAACAGAATGTTATTAACAGTGATAGTCTAACTCTTTTTAGTTCTACCTCTTCTCAAACAGTTTTTGGTTTTGTTTTGTTTAATTATAAAACTGTGCTCTGCTGCTTAAAAATTGGACAAACAGTTGTGTTAATGTAAAGTTTTAGTCTGAAGTTTATATTTGTAACAATCAGTATGGGGATTTTATTTAAAAAATAGGAAACAATTATTGATTCTTTTTTTTATCCGATTAATTGAAAAAATAATCGGCCGATTAATCGATTATGAAAATAATAGTTAGTTGCAGCCCTCATCTACTCCAAACAAAAATAGAACAACAACGTTTCGGGTGTTACCCCTTAATCATGTTGCATACTTCACATACAAGAATTGCACCTTATAAACCATAAATCCCTCCCCTTAAATCACAATTAACACACCTGTGTGTGTGTGTAAGCTCTCAGGTAAATACAATATATACTACCACCTAGTGGTCGTTAAAAAACTAACAGTATCAAACAAACAGCCATCTGGTGGACAAAACCATATATTGCATATATTATCCAAAGTGTACATATACAGTATATAACAATCAAAGATCCATTGCAAACAATCTATATTGGAATACTTTGAAATACTATGTGTGTAACATCAAATAATGCTATCATTTAGTAATATTGGTTACTATGTAAAAGTTAAAATAGTATTCCCACTAAGAATTACAAAAAACATAATTTATGCTTACCTGATAAATTCCTTTCTCCTGTAGTGTAGTCAGTCCACGGGTCATCCATTACTTATGGGAATATATCTCCTCCCTAACAGGAAGTGCAAGAGGATCACCCAAGCAGAGCTGCTATATAGCTCCTCCCCTCTACGTCATACCCAGTCATTCGACCAAAACCAAACGAGAAAGGAGAAACTATAGGGTGCAGTGGTGACTGGAGTTTAATTTAAAATTTAGACCTGCCGTAGAACAGGGCGGCCCGTGGACTGACTACACTACAGGAGAAAGGAATTTATCAGGTAAGCATAAATTATGTTTTCTCCTGTTAAGTGTAGTCAGTCCACGGGTCATCCATTACTTATGGGATACCAATACCAAAGCTAAAAGTACACGGATGACGGGAGGGACAGGCAGGACCTTTACACGGAAGGAACCACTGCCTGAAGAACCTTTCTCCCCAAAACAGCCTCCGAAGAAGCAAAAGTGTCAAATTTGTAAAATTTGGAAAAGGTGTGAAGTGAAGACCAAGTTGCAGCCTTGCAAATCTGTTCAACAGAGGCCTCATTTTTAAAGGCCCAAGTGGAAGCCACAGCTCTGGTAGAATTAGCTGTAATTCTTTCAGGAGGCTGCTGTCCAGCAGTCTCATAGGCTAAACGTATTAAGCTACGAAGCCAGAAGGAGAGAGAGGTAGCCGAAGCCTTTTGACCTCTCCTCTGTCCCGAATAAACGACAAACAGGGAAGAAGTTTGTCGAAAATCTTTAGTTGCCTGTAAATAGAATTTCAGGGCCCGGACAACGTCCAGGTTGTGCAGAAGTCGTTCCTTCTTTGAGGAAGGATTAGGGCACAATGAAGGAACAACATCTCTTTATTGATATTGAATGAAGGAATGAAGGAACAACATCTCTTTATTGATATTCTTGTTAGTAACTACCTTAGGTAAGAACCCAGGTTTAGTACGCAGAACTACTTTGTCTGAATGAAAAATCAGATAAGGGGAATCACAATGTAAGGCTGATAACTCAGATACTCTTCGAGCCGAGGAAATAGCCATTAAGAACAGAACTTTCCAAGATAACAGCTTGATATCAATGGAATGAAGGGGTTCAAACGGAACACCCTGTAAAACATTAAGAACTAAGTTTAAGCTCCATGGCGGAGCAACAGTTTTAAACACAGGCTTAATCCTGGCCAAAGCCTGACAAAAAGCCTGAACGTCTGGAACTTCTGACAGACGCTTGTGCAAAAGAATGGACAGAGCTGAGATCTGTCCCTTTAACGAACTAGCAGATACACCCTTTTCTAAGCCTTCTTGTAGAAAAGACAATATCCTAGGAATCCTAACCTTACTCCATGAGTAACTCTTGGATTCGCACCAATGTAAGTATTTACCCCATATTTTATGGTAAATTTTCCTGGTAACAGGTTTCCTAGCCTGTATTAAGGTATCAATCACTGACTCCGAGAATCCACGCTTTGATAGAATCAAGCGTTCAATCTCCATGCAGTCAGCCTCAGAGAAATTAGATTTGGATGTTTGAAAGGACCCTGAACCAGAAGGTCCTGTCTCAGAGGCAGAGACCATGGTGGACAGGACGACATGTCCACTAGATCTGCATACCAGGTCCTGCGTGGCCACGCAGGCGCTATTAGAATCACCGATGCTCTCTCCTGCTTGATCCTGGCAATCAGACGAGGAAGTATCGGGAAGGGTGGAAACACATAAGCCATGTTGAAGACCCAAGGTGCTGTCAGAGCATCTATCAGAACCGCTTCCGGGTCCCTGGATCTTGATCCGTAACAAGGAAGCTTGGCGTTCTGGCGAGACGCCATGAGATCCAGATCTGGTTTGCCCCAACGCCGAAGCAGTTGTGCAAATACCTCCGGGTGAAGTTCCCACTCCCCCGGATGAAAAGTCTGGCGACTTAGGAAATCCGCCTCCCAGTTCTCCACGCCTGGGATGTGGATCGCTGACAGGTGGCAAGAGTGAGACTCTGCCCAGCGAATTATCTTTGAGACTTCCATCATCGCTAGGGAACTCCTTGTCCCTCCCTGATGGTTGATGTAAGCCACAGTCGTGATGTTGTCCGACTGGAACCTGATGAACCTCAGAGTTGCTAGCTGAGGCCAAGCCAGAAGAGCATTGAGAACTGCTCTCAATTCCAGAATGTTTATTGGAAGGAGACTCTCCTCCTGAGTCCATGATCCCTGAGCCTTCAGGGAATTCCAGACAGCGCCCCAACCTAGTAGGCTGGCGTCTGTTGTTACAATTGTCCAGTCTGGCCTGCTGAAGGGCATCCCCCTGGACAGATGTGGCCGAGAAAGCCACCATAGAAGAGAATCTCTGGTCTCTTGATCCAGATTCAGCATAGGGGACAAATCTGAGTAATCCCCATTCCACTGACTTAGCATGCACAATTGTAGTGGTCTGAGATGCAGGCGTGCAAAAGGTACTATGTCCATTGCCGCTACCATTAAGCCGATTACCTCCATGCATTGAGCCACTGACGGGTGTTGAATGGAATGAAGGACACGGCAAGCATTTAGAAGTTTTGTTAACCTGTCTTCTGTCAGGTAAATTTTCATTTCTACAGAATCTATAAGAGTCCCCAAGAAAGGAACTCTTGTGAGTGGCCTTAGAGAACTCTTTTCTACGTTCACCTTCCACCCATGCGACCTTAGAAATGCCAGAACCAACTCTGTATGAGACTTGGCAGTCTGGAAGCTTGACGCTTGTATCAGAATGTCGTCTAGGTACGGAGCTACCGAAATTCCTCGCGGTCTTAGTACCGCCAGAAGAGAGCCCAGAACCTTTGTAAAGATTCTTGGAGCCGTGGCTAACCCGAAGGGAAGAGCTACAAACTGGTAATGCCTGTCTAGGAAGGCAAACCTTAGGTACCGATAATGATCCTTGTGAATCGGTATGTGGAGGTAGGCATCCTTTAAATCCACTGTGGTCATGTATTGACTCCTTTGGATCATAGGTAAGATTGTCAGAATAGTCTCCATTTTGAACTATGGAACTCTTAGGAATATGTTTAGGATCTTTAAGTCCAAAATTGGTCTGAAGGTTCCCTCTTTTTTGGGAACCACAAACAGATTTGAGTAAAACCCTTGTCCGTGTTCCGACCGCGGAACTGGATGGATCACTCCCATTAGTAAAAGGTCTTGTACACAGCGTAGAAACGCTTCTCTCTTTAGCTGGTTTGCTGACAGCCTTGAAAGATGAAATCTCCCTTCTGGAGGAGAAGCTTTGAAGTCCAGAAGATATCCCTGAGATATGATCTCTAAAGCCCAGGCATCCTGGACATCTCTTGTCCAAGCCTGGGCGAAGAAAGTCTGCCCCCCACTAGATCCGTTTCCGGATCGGGGGCCCTCACTTCATGCTGTCTTAGGGGCAGCAGCAGGCTTTCTGGCCTGCTTGCCCTTGTTCCAGGACTGGTTAGGTTTCCAGCCCTGTCTGTAGCGAGCAACAGTTCCTTCCTGCTTTGGAGCTGAGGAAGTTGATGCTGCTCCTGCCTTGAAGTTACGAAAGGCACGAAAATTAGACTGTCTAGCCCTAGGTTTGGCTCTGTCTTGAGGCAGCGCATGACCCTTACCTCCAGTAATGTCAGCGATAATTTCTTTCAAAACGGGCCCGAATAATGTCTGCCCTTTGAAAGGTATGTTAAGTAATTTAGATTTAGAGGTTACATCGGCTGACCAAGATTTAAGCCACAGCGCTCTGCGCGCTTGAATGGCGAATCCTGAATTCTTAGCCGTAAGTTTAATTAAGTGTACTACGGCATCGGAAATAAATGAATTGGCTAGCTTAAGTACTCTAAGCTTGTCTGTAATTTCATCCAATGTAACTGAGTTAATGGTCTCTTCCAGAGACTCAAACCAGAATGCCGCTGCAGCCATGACAGGCGCAATGCATGCAAGGGGTTGTAATATAAAACCTTGTTGAACAAACATTTTCTTAAGGTAACCCTCTAACTTTTTATCCATTGGATCTGAAAAAGCACAGCTATCCTCCACCGGGATAGTGGTGCGCTTAGCCAGAGTAGAAACTGCTCCCTCCACCTTAGGGACCGTCTGCCATAAGTCCCGTGTGGTGGCGTCTATTGGAAACATTTTTCTAAATATAGGAGGGGGAGAAAAAGGCACACCGGGTCTATCCCACTCCTTGTTAATAATTTCTGTAAGCCTCTTAGGTATAGGAAAAACATCAGTACACACCGGTACTGCATAGTATCTATCCAGCCTACACATTTTCTCTGGAATTGCAACCGTGTTACAATCATTCAGAGCCGCTAATACCTCCCCTAGCAATACACGGAGGTTCTCAAGCTTAAATTTAAAATTTGAAATGTCTGAGTCCAGTTTACTTGGATCAGATCCGTCACCCACAGAATGAAGCTCTCCGTCCTCATGTTCTGCATATTGTGACGCAGTATCAGACATGGCTCTAATATTATCAGCGCACTCTGTTCTCACCCCAGAGTGGTCGCGTTTACCCCTAATTTCTGGCAATTTAGATAATACTTCAGTCATAACATTAGCCATGTCTTGCAAAGTGATTTGTATGGGCCGCCCTGATGTACTTGGCGCCACAATATCACGCACCTCCCGAGCGGGAGACGCATGTACTGACACGTGAGGAGAGTTAGTCGGCATAACTTCCCCCTCGTTGTCTGGTGAAATTTTCTTTACATGTACACTTTTATTTAAAGTAGCATCAATGCAATTAGTACACAAATTTCTATTGGGCTCCACATTGGCCTTTAAACATATTGCACAAAGAGTTTCCTCTGTGTCAGACATGTTTAATAGACTAGCAATGAAACTAGCAAGCTTGGAAAAAAAAACTTTTGAAATAAATTTACAAGCAATATAAAAAACGTTACTGTGCCTTTAAGAAACACTAATAAACTGTCACAGTTGAATTACAATGAACCAAATTTGTTATAGCAACCAAATTTACACAATAAATGCAATAAGTTAGCAAAGGATTGCACCCACCAGCAAATGGATGATTAACAGAATATAAAAACGTTTTATCAGTCAAAAGCACAGTCTCACAGGTCTGCTGTGAGTGATTACCTCCCTCAAAACTAGTTTTGGAGACCCCTGGGCTCTGTAGAGACGTCCTTGATCATGGAGGAAGGAATAGGAAGACTGTGAGTGAATTCTTACTGCGCAAGAAAACGCCAAAATAGGCCCCTCCCACTCATATTATAACAGTGGGGAAGCTCAGCAAACTGAATTTATTCATAAATAAACGACAGTCATGTGGAAAAATAATGCCCAAAAATTTTTTATCACCAAGTACCTCAAAGAAAAACGATTAACATGCCAGTAAAACGTTTTAAAATAAAATTATGAAATGATACTAATAAGCCTGCTGCTAGTCGTTTACACTGCAGTGGGGGCTCAAATATAAGTTAAATGTACACAGTATTTTCTTAGTGAAGTTCCATTCCCCAGAAATACCACAGTGTAACATACATACATATCAGCCTGATACCAGTCGCTACTACTGCATTTAAGGCTGCACTTACATTATATGGGTATTAGCAGTATTTTCTCAGTCAATTCCATTCCTTAGAAAATAATATACTGCAACATACCTCCTTGCAGGTGAACCCTGCCCGCTGTCCCCTGATCTGAAGTTACCTCACTCCTCAGAATGGCCGAGAACAGCAAATGGATCTTAGTTACGACCGCTAAGATCATACATAAACTCAGGTAAATTTTTCTTCTAATGCTGCCTGAGAAAAAACAACACACTCCGGTGCCGTTTAAAATAACAAACTTTTGATTGAAGATATAAAAACTAATTTTAATAACCACAGTCCTCTCACACGTCCTATCTATTAGTTAGGTGCAAGAGAATGACTGGGTATGACATAGAGGGGAGGAGCTATATAGCAGCTCTGCTTGGGTGATCCTCTTGCACTTTCTGTTAGGGAGGAGATATAATCCCATAAGTAATGGATGACCCGTGGACTGACTACACTTAACAGGAGAAATAATGATAAATCAAAATCCTTATTCATGCCCATTGGGTCTTTTGATTCTAGTGTATAGATCCAATATAACTCACGCTGCTTAAGCATAATCTCTCTATTGCCTCCACGTCTAGGAATCTCTATATGATCTATGATTTGAAATCTAAGCTGCGATACCCGATGTCCAGCTTTTAAAAAATGTGCAGCGACTGGAGATTTAATATATTTAGTTCTAATATTAGATTTATGTTCATTTAATCTTTCTCCTCTTATCTGGCGAGTCGATTCACCTACATAAAACATGGACATTTCAGAAAATAAATAGAACAAGATGTGTTATATGTATAGTAGCCTTTAATAGAAAATTTCTTCCCAGTTTTGGGATGTGTAAAAGTGAAACCTTTGATCATATTGTTGCAATTCGAGCATGTATTGTATGAATGTAAAGTAGTGCCCGGTTTTAAAAAATTCTATTAACAGAGGCACTTTCATTGATGAAACTTTACATTGCACCATATTTGTAGAAATACTTACCTCTGTCTTGAAAGCCGGATCGCTGATGATTTCGATTCCCCCGCCCGTCGCAAGCCTCTTCCTACATCAGAACGGACGATTCCGACCTTCCTCCAATCACGGCGTTGCTTTAGGCAATGCTTCCCCAGGGGGGAAGCCGTGATTGGAGGATACCGGAATTGTCATTGCTGACGTAGGAAGAGGCTTGCGACGGGCTGGCGAAGCGCTGCTGCGGCTTTCAAGACGAAGAGGTAAGTATTTCTACAAATATGGTGCAATGTAAAGTTTCATCAATGAAAGTGCCCCGGTTTTTAATAGTATTTTTAAAAACCAGGCACTACTTGATAAAACTTTACATTCACTTTAAACAGGGGAAGCAGCTGTTGGAATTCTAATATCTCAGGATTACAAATACGAAGTATAGACCAATGTTTACAAAGGATCTTATGTAATTTTTTACTTAATATATGATAATCACTGGCAAAAAACATAATTTATGCTTACCTGATAAATTTATTTCTCTTGTAGTGTATCCAGTCCACGGATCATCCATTACTTGTGGGATATTCTCCTTCCCAACAGGAAGTTGCAAGAGGATCACCCACAGCAGAGCTGCTATATAGCTCCTCCCCTAACTGTCATATCCAGTCATTCGACCGAAAACAGAGAAAGGAGAAACCATAGGGTGCAGTGGTGACTGTAGTTTAATTAAAATTTAGACCTGCCTTAAAAGGACAGGGCGGGCCGTGGACTGGATACACTACATGAGAAATAAATTTATCAGGTAAGCATAAATTATGTTTTCTCTTGTTAAGTGTATCCAGTATCCAGATCATCCATTACTTGTGGGATACCAATACCAAAGCTAAAGTACACGGATGATGGGAGGGACAAGGCAGAATTAAGCGGAAGGAACCACTGCCTGAAGAACCTGTCTCCCAAACACAGCCTCCGAAGAAGCAAATGCATCAAATTTGTAAAATTTTGAAAAAGTGTGAAGCGAAGACCAAGTGGCAGCCTTGCAAATCTGTTCAACAGAGGCCTCATTTTTGAAGGCCCAGGTGGAAGCCACTGCTCTAGTAGAATGAGCTGTAATCCTTTCAGGGGGCTGCTGTCCAGCAGTCTCATAGGCTAGGCGTATTACGCTCCGAAGCTGAAAGGAAAGAGAGGTTACCGAAGCTTTTTGACCTCTCTGTCCAGAGTAAACGACAAACAGGAAAGATGTTTGACGAAAATCCTTAGTAGCTTGTAAGTAAAACTTCAAGGCACGGACTACGTCCAGATTATGTAAAAGCCGTTTCTTCTTTGAAGAAGGATTAGGGCACAACGATGGAACAACAATCTCTTGATTGATATTCTTGTTAGAAACCACCTTAGGTAAAAACTACCTTATCTGCATGAAAAATCAGATAGGAAGAATCACATTGTAAGGCAGATAGCTCAGAGACTCTCCGAGCAGAGGAAATAGCCATCAAAAACAGAACTTTCCAAGATAAAAGTTTAATATCAATGGAATGAAGGGGTTCAAACGGAACTCCTTGAAGAACCTTAAGAACCAAGTTTAAGCTCCACGGGGGAGCAACAGGCTTAAACACAGGCTTAATTCTAACCAAAGCCTGGCAAAATGCCTGGACGTCTGGAACCTCTGCCAGACGCTTGTGCAAAAGAATAGACGGAGCAGAAATCTGTCCCTTTAAGGAACTAGCTGATAATCCTTTGTCCAAGCCCTTTTGGAGAAAAGACAATATTCTAGGAATCCTAACTTTACTCCATGAGTTATTCTTAGATTCACACCAATACTCCATATCTTGTGGTAGAATTTCCTGGTAACAGGCTTTCGTGCCTGTATTAAAGTATCAATGACTGACTCGGAGAAGCCACGCTTTGATAGAATCAAGCGTTCAGTCTCAGAGAAATTAGATTTGGATGATTGAAAGGACCTTGTATCAGAAGGTCCTGTCTTAGAGGCAGAGACCATGGTGGAAAGGATGACATGTCCACTAGGTCTGCATACCAAGTCCTGCATGGCCACGCAGGAGCTACCAGAATCACTGATGCTCTCTCCTGTTTGATTTTGGCAATCAGTCGAGGGAGCAGAGGAAACGGTGGAAACACATAAGCCAGGTTGAAGAACTAAGGCGCTGCTAGAGCATCTATCAGCGTCGCTTCTGGGTCCCTGGTCCCCTGTAACAAGGAAGCTTGGCGTTCTGGCGAGACGCCATGAGATCCAACTCGGGTTTGCCCCAACGATGAATCAACTGAGCAAACACCTCCGGATGGAGTTCCTACTCCCCCGGATGGAAAGTCTGACGACTTAGAAAATCCGCCTCCCAGTTCTCCACGCCTGGGATATGGATTGCTGACAGGTGGCAAGAGTGGTACTCTGCCCAGCGAATTATTTTGAGACTTCTAACATCGCTAGGGAACTCCTGGTTCCCCCTTGATGGTTTATGTAAGCCACAGTCGTGATGTTGTCCGACTGAAATCTGATGAACCTCAGTGTTGCTAACTGAGGCCAAGCCAGAAGAGCATTGAATATCGCTCTTAACTCCAGAATATTTATTGGAAGGAGTTTCTCCTCCTGAGTCCACGATCCCTGTGCCTTCAGGGAATTCTAGACTGCACCCCAACCTAGAAGGCTGGCATCTGTTGTTACAATTGTCCAATCTGGCCTGCGAAAGGTCATACCCTTGGACAGGTGTACCCGAGACAACCACCAGAGAAGAGAATCTCTGGTCTCTTGATCCAGATTTATCAGAGGAGACAAATCTGTGTAATCCCCATTCCACTGACTCAGCATGCATAATTGCAGCAGTCTGAGATGAAGGCGCGCAAATGGCACTATGTCCATTGCCGCTACCATTAAGCCGATTACCTCCATAAACTGAGCTACCAAAGGGCGCGGAATGGAGTGAAGAACACGGCAAGCATTTAGAAGTTTTAATAACCTGGACTCCGTCAGGTAAATTTTCATTTCTACAGAATCTATAAGAGTCCCTAAGAAGGAGACTCTTGTGAGTGGGGATAGAGAACTCTTTTCCTCGTTCACTTTCCACCCGTGCAACCTCAGAAATGCCAGAACTATCTCTGTATGAGACTTGGCAACTTGAAAGCTTGACGCCTGTATCAGGATGTCGTCTAGATACGGAGCCACCGCTATGCCTTGCGGTCTTAGAACCGCCAGAAGTGAGCCCAGAACCTTTGTAAAGATTCACGGGGCTGTAGCCAACCCGAAGGGAAGAGCTACAAATTGGTAATGCCTGTCTAGAAAGGCAAACCTTAGAAACCGATGATGATCTTTGTGAATCGGTATGTGAAGGTAGGCATCCTTTAAGTCCACTGTGGTCATGTACTGACCTTCTTGGATCATGGGTAGGATGGTCCGAATAGTTTCCATTTTGAAAGATGGAACTCTGAGGAATTTGTTTAAGATCTTTAGATCCAAAATTGGTCTGAAGGTTCCCTCTTTTTTGGGAACCACAAACAGATTCGAAAAAAAACCCTGTCCTTGTTCCATCCGCGGAACTGGATGGATCACTCCCATAACTAGGAGGTCTTGCACACAGCATAGGAATGCCTCTTTCTTTATCTGATTTGCAGATAGCCTTGAAAGATGAAATCTCCCTTGTGGAGGGGAAGCTTTGAAGTCCAGAAGATATCCCTGAGATATGATCTCCAACGCCCAGGGATCCTGAACATCTCTTGCCCACGCTTGGGCGAAGAGAGAAAGTCTTCCCCCCTACTAGATCCGTCGCCGGATAGGGGGCCGTTCCTTCATGCTGTCTTAGAGGCAGCAGCAGGCTTTCTGGCCTGCTTGCCTTTGTTCCAGGACTGGTTAGGTTTCCAGGCCTGCTTAGATTGAGCAAAAGTTCCCTCTTGTTTTGAAGCGGAGGAAGTTGATGCTGCACCTGCCTTGAAATTTCGAAAGGCACGAAAATTAGACTGTTTGGCCTTTGCTTTGGCCCTGTCCTGAGGAAGGGTGTGACCCTTACCTCCAGTAATGTCAGCAATAATTTCCTTCAAACCAGGCCCGAATAAGGTCTCCCCTTGAAAGGAATGTTGAGTAATTTAGACTTCGAAGTCACGTCAGCTGACCAGGATTTAAGCCATAGCGCCCTACACGCTTGGATGGTGAATCCGGAATTCTTAGCCGTTAGTTTAGTCAAATGAACAATGGCATCAGAAACAAATGAGTTAGCTAGCTTAAGTGTTCTAAGCTTGTCAATAATTTCAGTCAATAGAGCTGTATGGATGGCCTTTTCCAGGGCCTCAAACCAGAATGCCGCTGCGGTTGTGACAGGCGCAATGCATGCAAGGGGCTGTAAAATAAAACCTTGTTGAATAAACATTTTCTTAAGGTAACCCTCCAATTTTTTATCCATTAGATCTGAAAAAGCACAACTGTCCTCAACCGGGATAGTAGTACGCTTTGCTAAAGTAGAAACTGCTCCCTCCACCTTAGGGACCGTCTGCCATAAGTCCCGTGTAGTGGCGTCTATTGGAAACATTTTTCTAAATATAGGAGGTGGGGAAAAAGGCACACCCGGTCTATCCCACTCCTTGCTAATAATTTCTGTAAGCCTTTTAGGTATAGGAAAAAACATAATTTATGTAAGAACTTACCTGATAAATTCATTTCTTTCATATTAACAAGAGTCCATGAGCTAGTGACGTATGAGATATACATTCCTACCAGGAGGGGCAAAGTTTCCCAAACCTTAAAATGCCTATAAATACACCCCTCACCACACCCACAAATCAGTTTAACGAATAGCCAAGAAGTGGGGTGATAAGAAAAAAAGTGCGAAGCATATAAAATAAGGAATTGGAATAATTGTGCTTTATACAAAAAAATCATAACCACCACAAAAAAGGGTGGGCCTCATGGACTCTTGTTAATATGAAAGAAATGAATTTATCAGGTAAGTTCTTACATAAATTATGTTTTTTCATGTAATTAACAAGAGTCCATGAGCTAGTGACGTATGGGATAATGACTACCCAAGATGTGGATCTTTCCACACAAGAGTCACTAGAGAGGGAGGGATAAAATAAAGACAGCCAATTCCTGCTGAAAATAATCCACACCCAAAATAAAGTTTAACAAAAAACATAAGCAGAAGATTCAAACTGAAACCGCTGCCTGAAGAACTTTTCTACCAAAAACTGCTTCAGAAGAAGAAAATACATCAAAATGGTAGAATTTAGTAAAAGTATGCAAAGAGGACCAAGTTGCTGCTTTGCAGATCTGGTCAACCGAAGCTTCATTCCTAAACGCCCAGGAAGTAGAAACTGACCTAGTAGAATGAGCTGTAATTCTTTGAGGCGGAATTTTACCCGACTCAACATAGGCAAGATGAATTAAAGATTTCAACCAAGATGCCAAAGAAATGGCAGAAGCTTTCTGGCCTTTCCTAGAACCGGAAAAGATAACAAATAGACTAGAAGTCTTACGGAAAGATTTCGTAGCTTCAACATAATATTTCAAAGCTCTAACAACATCCAAAGAATGCAATGATTTCTCCTTAGAATTCTTAGGATTAGGACATAATGAAGGAACCACAATTTCTCTACTAATGTTGTTGGAATTCACAACTTTAGGTAAAAATTCAAAAGAAGTTCGCAACACCGCCTTATCCTGATGAAAAATCAGAAAAGGAGACTCACACGAAAGAGCAGATAATTCAGAAACTCTTCTAGCAGAAGAGATGGCCAAAAGGAACAAAACTTTCCAAGAAAGTAATTTAATGTCCAATGAATGCATAGGTTCAAATGGAGGAGCTTGAAGAGCTCCCAAAACCAAATTCAAACTCCATGGAGGAGAAATTGACTTAATGACAGGTTTTATACGAACCAAAGCTTGTACAAAACAATGAATATCAGGAAGAATAGCAATCTTTCTGTGAAAAAAAACAGAAAGAGCGGAGATTTGTCCTTTCAAAGAACTCGCGGACAAACCCTTATCTAAACCATCCTGAAGAAACTGTAAAATTCTCGGTATTCTAAAAGAATGCCAAGAAAAATGATGAGAAAGACACCAAGAAATATAAGTCTTCCAGACTCTATAATATATCTCTCGAGATACAGATTTACGAGCCTGTAACATAGTATTAATCACGGAGTCAGAGAAACCTCTATGACCAAGAATCAAGCGTTCAATCTCCATACCTTTAAATTTAAGGATTTCAGATCCGGATGGAAAAAAGGACCTTGAGACAGAAGGTCTGGTCTTAACGGAAGAGTCCATGGTTGGCAAGATGCCATCCGGACAAGATCCGCATACCAAAACC
This sequence comes from Bombina bombina, assembly GCF_027579735.1. Classification (NCBI taxonomy): domain Eukaryota; kingdom Metazoa; phylum Chordata; class Amphibia; order Anura; family Bombinatoridae; genus Bombina; species Bombina bombina. The sequence goes on from NC_069510.1 coordinate 105,984,047, forward strand.
TGTGAGGCCATGCCGGAGCTATTAGCAGAACAAACGAGCATTCCCTCAGAATCTTGGAGATTACTCTTGGAAGAAGAACTAGAGGCGGAAAGATATAGGCAGGATGATACTTCCAAGGAAGTGATAATGCATCCACTGCCTCCGCCTGAGGATCCCGGGATCTGGACAGATACCTGGGAAGTTTCTTGTTTAGATGAGAGGCCATCAGATCTATCTCTGGGAGCCCCCACATTTGAACAATCTGAAGAAATACCTCTGGGTGAAGAGACCATTCGCCCGGATGCAACGTTTGGCGACTGAGATAATCCGCTTCCCAATTGTCTACACCTGGGATATGAACCGCAGAGATTAGACAGGAGCTGGATTCCGCCCAAACCAAAATTCGAGATACTTCTTTCATAGCCAGAGGACTGTGAGTCCCTCCTTGATGATTGATGTATGCCACAGTTGTGACATTGTCTGTCTGAAAACAAATGAACGATTCTCTCTTCAGAAGAGGCCAAAACTGAAGAGCTCTGAAAACTGCACGGAGTTCCAAGATATTGATCGGTAATCTCACCTCCTGAGATTCCCAAACTCCTTGTGCCGTCAGAGATCCCCACACAGCTCCCCAACCTGTGAGACTTGCATCTGTTGAAATTACAGTCCAGGTCGGAAGAACAAAAGAAGCCCCCTGAATTAAACGATGGTGATCTGTCCACCACGTTAGAGAGTGCCGAACAAACGGTTTTAAAGATATTAATTGATATATCTTCGTGTAATCCCTGCACCATTGGTTCAGCATACAGAGCTGAAGAGGTCGCATGTGAAAACGAGCAAAGGGGATCGCGTCCGATGCAGCAGTCATAAGACCTAGAATTTCCATGCATAAGGCTACCGAAGGGAATGATTGAGACTGAAGGTTTCGACAGGCTGTAATCAATTTTAGACGTCTCTTGTCTGTTAAAGACAAAGTCATGGACACTGAATCTATCTGGAAACCCAGAAAGGTTACCCTTGTTTGAGGAATCAAAGAACTTTTTGGTAAATTGATCCTCCAACCATGATCTTGAAGAAACAACACAAGTCGATTCGTATGAGACTCTGCTAAATGTAAAGACGGAGCAAGTACCAAGATATCGTCCAAATAAGGAAATACCACAATACCCTGTTCTCTGATTACAGACAGAAGGGCACCGAGAATCTTTGTGAAAATTCTTGGAGCTGTAGCAAGGCCAAACGGTAGAGCCACAAATTGGTAATGCTTGTCTAGAAAAGAGAATCTCAGGAACTGATAATGATCTGGATGAATCGGAATATGCAGATATGCATCCTGTAAATCTATTGTGGACATATAATTCCCTTGCTGAACAAAAGGCAATATAGTCCTTACAGTTACCATCTTGAACGTTGGTATCCTTACATAACGATTCAATAATTTTAGATCCAGAACTGGTCTGAAGGAATTCTCCTTCTTTGGTACAATGAAGAGATTTGAATAAAACCCCATCCCCTGTTCCGGAACTGGAACTGGCATAATTACTCCAGCCAACTCTAGATCTGAAACACAATTCAGAAATGCTTGAGCTTTCACTGGATTTACTGGGACATGGGAAAGAAAAAATCTCTTTGCAGGAGGTCTCATCTTGAAACCAATTCTGTACCCTTCTGAAACAATGTTCTGAATCCAAAGATTGTGAACAGAACTGATCCAAATTTCTTTGAAAAAACGTAACCTGCCCCCTACCAGCTGAACTGGAATGAGGGCCGTACCTTCATGTGAACTTAGAAGCAGGCTTTGCCTTTCTAGCAGGCTTGGATTTATTCCAGACTGGAGATGGTTTCCAAACTGAAACTGCTCCTGAGGACGAAGGATCAGGCTTTTGTTCTTTGTTGAAACGAAAGGAACGAAAACGATTGTTAGCCCTGTTTTTACCTTTAGACTTTTTATCCTGTGGTAAAAAAGTTCCTTTCCCACCAGTAACAGTTGAAATAATAGAATCCAACTGAGAACCAAATAATTTGTTTCCCTGGAAAGAAATGGAAAGTAGAGTTGATTTAGAAGCCATATCAGCATTCCAAGTCTTAAGCCATAAAGCTCTTCTGGCTAAGATAGCCAGAGACATAAATCTAACATCAACTCTAATAATATCAAAAATGGCATCACAGATGAAATTATTAGCATGCTGGAGAAGAATAATAATATCATGAGAATCACGATTTGTTACTTGTTGCGCTAGAGTTTCCAACCAAAAAGTTGAAGCTGCAGCAACATCAGCCAATGATATAGCAGGTCTAAGAAGATTACCTGAACATAGATAAGCTTTTCTTAGAAAAGATTCAATTTTTCTATCTAAAGGATCTTTAAACGAGGTACCATCTGATGTAGGAATGGTAGTACGTTTAGCAAGGGTAGAAATAGCCCCATCAACTTTAGGGATTTTGTCCCAAAATTCTAATCTGTCAGGCGGAACAGGATATAATTGCTTAAAACGTTTAGAAGGAGTAAATGAATTACCCAATCTATCCCATTCCTTAGCAATTACTGCAGAAATAGCATTAGGAACAGGAAAGACTTCTGGAATAACCGCAGGAGCTTTAAAAACCTTATCCAAACGTATAGAATTAGTATCAAGAGGACTAGAATCCTCTATTTCTAAAGCAATTAGTACTTCTTTAAGTAAAGAGCGAATAAATTCCATCTTAAATAAATATGAAGATTTATCAGCATCAATCTCTGAGACAGAATCCTCTGAACCAGAAGAGTCCAAAGAATCAGAATGATGGTGTTCATTTAAAAATTCATCTGTAGAGAGAGAAGATTTAAAAGACTTTTTACGTTTACTAGAAGGAGGAATAACAGACAAAGCCTTCTTTATGGATTCAGAAACAAAATCTCTTATGTTATCAGGAACATTCTGCACCTTAGATGTTGAGGGAACTGCAACAGGCAATGGTACATCACTAAAGGAAATATTATCTGCATTAACAAGTTTGTCATGACATTTAATACAAACAACAGCTGGAGGAATAGCTACCAAAAGTTTACAGCAGATACACTTAGCTTTGGTAGATCCAGCAGGCAGAGGTTTTCCTGTAGTATCTTCTGGCTCAGATGCAACGTGAGACATCTTGCAATATGTAAGAGAAAAAACAACATATAAAGCAAAATAGATCAAATTCCTTATAAGACAGTTTCAGGAATGGGAAAAAAATGCCAAACATCAAGCTTCTAGCAACCAGAAGCAAATGAAAAATGAGACTGAAATAATGTGGAGACAAAAGCGACGCCCATATTTTTTGGCGCCAAATAAGACGCCCACATTATTTGGCGCCTAAATGCTTTTGGCGCCAAAAATGACGCCACATCCGGAACGCCGACATTTTTGGCGCAAAATAACGTCAAAAAAATGACGCAACTTCCGGCGACACGTATGACGCCGGAAACGGAAATGAATTTTTGCGCCAAAAAAGTCCGCGCCAAGAATGACGCAATAAAATGAAGCATTTTCAGCCCCCGCGAGCCTAACAGCCCACAGGGAAAAAAGTCAAATTTTTAAGGTAAGAAAAATATGATAATTAAAGCATAATCCCAAATATGAAACTGACTGTCTGGAAATAAGGAAAGTTGAACATTCTGAGTCAAGGCAAATAAATGTTTGAATACATATATTTAGAACTTTATAAATAAAGTGCCCAACCATAGCTTAGAGTGTCACAGAAAATAAGACTTACTTACCCCAGGACACTCATCTACATGTTTGTAGAAAGCCAAACCAGTACTGAAACGAGAATCAGTAGAGGAAATGGTAAATATAAGAGTATATCGTCGATCTGAAAAGGGAGGTAAGAGATGAATCTCTACGACCGATAACAGAGAACCTTATGAAATAGACCCCGTAGAAGGAGATCACTGCATTCAATAGGCAATACTCTCCTCACATCCCTCTGACATTCACTGCACGCTGAGAGGAAAACCGGGCTCCAACTTGCTGCGGAGCGCATATCAACGTAGAATCTAGCACAAACTTACTTCACCACCTCCCTTGGAGGCAAAGTTTGTAAAACTGATTTGTGGGTGTGGTGAGGGGTGTATTTATAGGCATTTTAAGGTTTGGGAAACTTTGCCCCTCCTGGTAGGAATGTATATCTCATACGTCACTAGCTCATGGACTCTTGTTAATTACATGAAAGAAACATCAGTACACACCGGTACCGCATAGTATTTATCCAGCCTACAAAATTTCTCTGGTACTGCAACTGTGTTACAGTCATTCAGAGCAGCTAATACCTCCCCAAGCAACACACAGAGGTTCTCAAGCTTAAATTTAAAATTAGAAATCTCTGAATCAGGTTTCCCCGAATCAGAGATGTCACCCACAGACTGAAGCTCTCCGTCCTCATGATCTGCATATTGTGACGCAGTATCAGACATGGCCCTTACAGCATCTGCGCGCTCTGTATTTCTCCTAACCCCAGAGCAATCGCGCTTGCCTCTTAATTCAGGCAACCTGGATAATACCTCTGACAGGGTATTATTCATGATTGCAGCCATGTCCTGCAAGGTAATCGCTATGGGCGTCCCTGATGTAATTGGCGCCATATTAGCGTGCATCCCCTGAGCGGGAGGCGAAGGGTCTGACACGTGGGGAGAGTTAGTCGGCATAACTTCCCCCTCGTCAGAATCTTCTGGTGATATTTCTTTTATAGTTAAAGATTGATCTTTACTGTTTAAGGTGAAATCAATACATTTAGTACACATTCTCCTATGGAGCTCCACCATGGCTTTCAAAAATAATGAACAAGTAGTTTCCTCTGTGTCAGACATGTTTAAACAGACGAGCAATGAGACTAGCAAGCTTGGAAAACACTTTAAACAAGTTTACAAGCAATATAAAAAACGTTACTGCACCTTTAAGAAACACAAATTTTGTCAAAATTTGAAATAACAGTGAAAAAAGGCAGTTACACTAACAAAATTTTTACAGTGTATGTAACAAGTTAGCAGAGCATTGCACCCACTTGCAAATGGATGATTAACCCCTTAATACCCAAAACTGAATAATAAAAGACAAAAACGTTTTTTCAAACAGTCACAACAACTGCCACAGCTCTACTGTGGCTTTTTGCCTCCCTCAAAAACGACTTTGAAGCCTCTTGAGCCCTCAAGAGATGTCCTGGATCATGCAGGAAGAAGCTGGATGTCTGTGTCTGTAATTTTTGCAGTGCAAAAAAACGCTAAAATAGGCCCCTCCCACTCATATTACAACAGTGGAAAGCCTAAGGAAACTGTTTCTAGGCAAAATTCAAGCCAGCCATGTGGAAAAAAACTAGGCCCCAATAAATTTTATCACCAAATACATATAAAAACGATTAAACATGCCAGCAAACGTTTTATATTACATTTTTATAACAGTATGTATCTCTATTAATAAGCCTGATACCAGTCGCTATCACTGCATTTAAGGCTTTACTTACATTAGTTCGGTATCAGCAGCATTTTCTAGCAAATTCCATCCCTAGAAAAATATTAACTGCACATACCTTATTGCAGGAAAACCTGCACGCCATTCCCTCTCTGAAGTTACCTCACTCCTCAGAATATGTGAGAACAGCCATGGATCTTAGTTACTTCTGCTAAGATCATAGAAAACACAGGCAGATTCTTCTTCTAAATACTGGCACCATTTAAAAATAAACTTTTGATTGAAGAATAAACTAAGTATAAAACACCACACTCTTCTTACGACCTCCATCTTGGTTGAGGCTTGCAAGAGAATGACTGGATATGACAGTTAGGGGAGGAGCTATATAGCAGCTCTGCTGTGGGTGATCCTCTTGCAACTTCCTGTTGGGAAGGAGAATATCCCACAAGTAATGGATGATCCGTGGACTGGATACACTTAACAAGAGAAATCATCCACTTTTCTGTAGATTTATCTTTCTACCCCCTCAATTTTAGGGTTTTTCCAATAAGTCTTGCCTTGAGATTCTCATAACATCAGTAACTTCTTTATAAATAAAATTGGGATCATACCCCCTTTGAATAAATGCTTAACCCATTTCTTGTAATACAATCAATGCAATTTCATCATCTGAAACTATACATTTTACCCGCATTAATTGGCTTCTAGGTAATGATTTCTTCAAATGTAGGGGATGTGCGCTACGTTCATGTAAGAGACTATTCCTATCTGTACACTTTTTAAAGCTAAATGCACCCAAGTGCTGTCCAGGGGCTTGAACCAAACATTGCCTAGCTCCTTAGCTTAGATGCCTTCTTTTTCAAATAAAGGTAGCAAGAGAACAAAGAAAAAATGCTTAAAATTACATGCTCTATCTGAATCATGAAAGAAAAAAAATTGGGCTTAGTATCCCGTTAACATCTTATAAAGAAGTTGGTGAAAATACTCTGTTGCTAAATAGAGCTATTCTCCTTGCAAGAAATTTAATTTTGAGGTATTGGCAAACTCACAAATAACCTACATTTAAAGAATGGTATCCTATATCAGTTGTTTTTAGAACAATTAAAATACAGATGGAACTGGAAACTAATAGAAATCATTTTTTGCAAAATGGAAAGAATATATTAAGTCATTAGATATTAAAGGGACAGTCTACACCTTAGTCATCTTAAAGTCATACCTTAGATTAAGTTGCAAATATCCTCCTGCACCCTTTCTATATCATGCAGCCGGCACAGTAAAAAAACATAATTTATGCTTACCTGATAAATTCCTTTCTCCTGTAGTGTAGTCAGTCCACGGGTCATCATTACTTCTGGGATATTAACTCCTCCCCAACAGGAAGTGCAAGAGGATCACCCAAGCAGAGCTGCCATATAGCTCCCCCCCTCTACGCCACACCCAGTCATTCGACCGAGAACCAAACGAGAAAGGAGAAACTATAGGGTGCAGTGGTGACTGGAGTATAATTTAAAAATTTAGACCTGCCATAAAAACAGGGCGGGCCGTGGACTGACTACACTACAGGAGAAAGGAATTTATCAGGTAAGCATAAATTATGTTTTCTCCTGTTAAGTGTAGTCAGTCCACGGGTCATCATTACTTCTGGGATACCAATACCAAAGCTAAAGTACACGGATGACAGGAGGGACAGGCAGGATCTTATACGGAAGGGACCACTGCCTGAAGAACCTTTCTCCCAAAAACAGCCTCCGAAGAAGCAAAAGTGTCAAATTTGTAAAATTTGGAAAAAGTATGAAGAGAAGACCAAGTTGCAGCCTTGCAAATCTGTTCAACAGAGGCCTCGTTCTTAAAGGCCCAAGTGGAAGCCACAGCTCTAGTGGAATGAGCTGTAATTCTTTCAGGAGGCTGCTGTCCAGCAGTCTCATAGGCTAAACGTATTATGCTACGAAGCCAAAAAGAGAGAGAGGTAGCAGAAGCTTTTTGACCTCTCCTCTGTCCAGAATAAACGACAAACAGGGAAGAAGTTTGGCGAAAATCTTTAGTTGCCTGTAAATAAAATTTCAGGGCACAGACTACATCTAGATTCCTTCTTTGAAGAAGGGTTAGGACACAATGATGGCACAACAATCTCTTGATTGATATTCTTGTTAGTGACAACCTTAGGCAAAAACCCAGGTTTAGTACGCAGAACTACTTTATCTGAATGAAAAATCAGATACGGAGAATCACAATGTAAGGCTGATAACTCAGAGACTCTTCGAGCCGAGGAAATAGCCATTAAGAACAGAACTTTCCAAGATAACAGCTTGATATCAATGGAATGAAGGGGTTCAAACGGAACACCCTGTAAAACGTTAAGAACTAAATTTAAGCTCCATGGTGGAGCAACAGTTTTAAACACAGGCTTAATCCTGGCCAAAGCCTGGCAAAAAGCCTGAACGTCTGGAACTTCTGACAGACGCTTGTGTAAAAGAATGGACAGAGCTGAGATCTGTCCCTTTAAGGAACTAGCAGATAAACCCTTTTCTAAACCTTCTTGTAGAAAAGACAATATCCTAGGAATCCTAACCTTACTCCATGAGTAACTCTTGGATTCGCACCAATGTAAGTATTTACGCCATATTTTATGGTAAATCTTTCTGGTAACAGGCTTCCTAGCCTGTATTAAGGTATCAATAACTGACTCCGAAAAACCACGCTTTGATAAAATCAAGCATTCAATTTCCAAGCAGTCAGCTTCAGAGAAATTAGATTTTGATGTTTGAAAGGACCCTGAATTAGAAGGTCCTGTCTCAGAGGCAGAGACCAAGGTGGACAGGATGACATGTCCACTAGATCTGCCTCCCAGTTCTCCACTCCAGGAATGTGGATCGCTGACAGGTGGCAAGAGTGAGACTCTGCCCAGCGAATTATCTTTGATACTTCCATCATCGCTAGGGAGCTTCTTGTCCCTCCTTGATGGTTGATGTAAGCTACAGTCGTGATTTTGTCCGACTGAAACCTGATGAACCCCCGAGTTGTTAACTGAGGCCAAGCCAGAAGGGCATTGAGAACTGCTCTCAATTCCAGAATGTTTATTGGAAGGAGACTCTCCTCCTGAGTCCATGATCCCTGAGCCTTCAGGGAATTCCAGACAGCGCCCCAACCTAGTAGGCTGGCGTCTGTTACAATTGTCCAATCTGGTCTGCTGAATGGCATTCCCCTGGACAGATGTGGCCGAGAAAGCCACCATAGAAGAGAATTTCTGGTCTCTTGATCCAGATTCAGAGTAGGGGACAAATCTGAGTAATCCCCATTCCACTGACTTAGCATGCACAATTGCAGCGGTCTGAGATGTAGGCGTGCAAAGGGTACTATGTCCATTGCCGCTACCATTAAGCCGATTACCTCCATGCATTGAGCCACTGACGGGTGTTGAATGGAATGAAGGACACGGCAAGCATTTTGATGATTTGTTAACCTGTCTTCTGTCAGGTAAATCTTCATTTCTACAGAATCTATAAGAGTCCCCAAGAAGGGAACCCTTGTGAGTGGTAAGAGAGAACTCTTCTCTTCGTTCACCTTCCACCCATGCGACCTTAGAAATGCCAGTACTAACTTTGTATGAGACCTGGCAGTTTGAAAGCTTGACGCTTGTATCAGAATGTCGTCTAGGTACGGAGCCACCGAAATTCCTCGTGGTCTTAGCACCGCCAGAAGAGAGCCCAGAACCTTTGTGAAGATTATTGGAGCCGTAGCCAACCCGAATGGAAGAGCTACAAACTGGTAATGCCTGTCTAGGAAGGCAAACCTTAGATACCGGTAATGATCTTTGTGAATCGGTATATGAAGGTAGGCATCCTTTAAATCCACTGTGGTCATGTACTGACCCTTTTGGATCATGGGTAAAATTGTCCGAATAGTTTCCATTTTGAACGATGGAACTCTTAGGAATTTGTTTAGGATCTTTAAATCCAAGATTGGTCTGAAGGTTCCTTCTTTCTTGGGAACCACAAACAGATTTGAGTAAAACCCTTGTCCGTGTTCCGACCGCGGAACCGGATGGATCACTCCCATTAGTAAAAGATCTTGTACACAGCGTAGAAACGCCTCTTTCTTTATCTGGTTTGTTGACAACCTTGAAAGATGAAATCTCCCTTTTGGGGGAGAGGCTTTGAAGTCCAGAAGATATCCCTGAGATATGATCTCTAACGCCCAGGGATCCTGGACATCTCTTGCCCAAGCCTGGGCGAAGAGAGAGAGTCTGCCCCCCACTAGATCCGTTCCCGGATCGGGGGCCCTCACTTCATGCTGTCTTAGGGGCAGCAGCAGGTTTTCTGGCCTGCTTGCCCTTGTTCCAGGACTGGTTAGGTTTCCAGCCTTGTCTGTAGCGAGCAACAGCTCCTTCCTGTTTAGGTGCAGAGGAAGTTGATGCTGCTCCTGCCTTGAAGTTACGAAAGGCACGAAAATTAGACTGTCTAGCCCTAGGTTTGGCTCTGTCTTGAGGCAGGGCATGGCCTTTACCTCCTGTAATGTCAGCGATAATTTCCTTCAAACCAGGCCTGAATAAGGTCTGCCCTTTGAAAGGTATGTTAAGTAATTTAGATTTAGAAGTAACATCAGCTGACCAGGATTTTAGCCACAGCGCTCTGCGTGCCTGAATGGCGAATACGGAATTCTTAGCCGTAAGTTTAGTTAAGTGTACTACGGCATCAAAAATAAATGAATTAGCTAGCTTAAGGGTTTTAAGCTTGTGTGTAATCTCATCTAATGGAGCTGATTCAAGGGTCTCTTCCAGAGACTCAAACCAAAATGCTGCTGCAGCCGTGACAGGCGCAATGCATGCAAGGGGTTGCAATATAAAACCTTGTTGAACAAACATTTTCTTAAGGTAACCCTCTAACTTTTTATCCATTGGATCTGAAAAGGCGCAGCTATCCTCCACCGGGATAGTGGTACGCTTAGCTAAAGTAGAAACTGCTCCCTCCACCTTAGGGACCGTTTGCCATAAGTCCCGTGTGGTGGCGTCTATTGGAAACATCTTTCTGAATATAGGAGGGGGTGAGAAAGGCACACCGGGTCTATCCCACTCCTTAGTAACAATTTCAGTAAGTCTCTTAGGTATTGGAAAAACGTCAGTACTCGACGGTACCGCAAAATATTTATCCAACCTACACATTTTCTCTGGTATTGCAACTGTGTTACAATCATTCAGAGCCGCTAAGACCTCCCCTAGTAATACACGGAGGTTTTCCAGCTTAAACTTAAAATTTGAAATGTCTGAATCCAGTTTATTTGGATCAGATCCGTCACCCGCAGAATGAAGCTCTCCGTCCTCATGTTCTGCAAATTGTGACGCAGTTTCTGACATGGCCCTAATATTATCAGCGCACTCTATTCTCACCCCAGAGTGATCTCGCTTACCTCTAAGTTCTGGTAATTTAGACAAAACTTCAGTCATAACATTAGCCATGTCCTGTAGTGTGATTTGTAATGGCCGCCCTGAAGTACTCGGCGTTACAATATCACGCACCTCCCGAGCGGGAGATGCAGGTACTGACACGTGAGGCAAGTTAGTCGGCATAACTTCCCCCTCGTTGTTTGGTGAATGATGTTCAATTTGTACAGAATGACTCTTATTCAAAGTAGCATCAATGCAATTAGTACATAAATTTCTATTGGGCTCCACCTTGGCTTTTGCACATATAGCACAGAGATATTCCTCTGAGTC
>NC_069510.1:106000164-106117664 GCF_027579735.1 Bombina bombina
TTCTCCAGACCATCCTGGAGAAAGGACAGAATCCTAGATACTTTAACCTTGTGCCAAAGATATCCATGCTTCTCACACCAGGACAAGTAAGTTCTCCACACTTTATGATAGATGCGACAAGTGACCGGCTTCTTAGCCTGAACAAGAGTATCAATCACTCTCTCAGAAAACCCTCTCCTGGCCAAGACTAAGCGTTCAATCTCCACGCAGTCAGCCTCAGAGAATCTAGATTTTGATGTTGAAAGGGACCCTGTACCAACAGATCTTTGAGACAGGGTAACCTCCATGGAGGAGAAGATGACATCCCCACCAGATCCGCAAACCACGTCCTCTGCGACCATGACAGAGCAATCAGAATAGTCTAAGCTTGCTCCTGCTTGATGCGGGCCACTACACGAGGTAGAAGTGGCAACGGTAGAAAAAACAGAATCTATGCTTACCTGATAAATTACTTTCTCTTGCGGTGTATCCAGTCCACAGATTCATCCATTACTTGTGGGATATTCTCATTCCCTACAGGAAGTGGCAAAGAGAGCACACAGCAGAGCTGTCCATATAGCTCCCCCTCTAGCTCCACCCCCCAGTCATTCTTGTTCCCTCCCTTCATCCGTTTCCTAAAGCTTTGGTATTGGTATCCCACAAGTAATGGATAAATCCGTGGACTGGATACACCTTGCAAGAGAAAACAGAATTTATGCTTACCTGATAAATTACTTCTCTTGCGGTGTATCCAGTCCACAGCCCGCCCTGGCATTTAAGTCAGGTAAAATATTTTTTCATTTTAACTACAGTCACCACTGCACCCTATGGTTTCTCCTTTTTCTTCCTAACCTTTGGTCGAATGACTGGGGGGTGGAGCTAGAGGGGGAGCTATATGGACAGCTCTGCTGTGTGCTCTCTTTGCCACTTCCTGTAGAGAATGAGAATATCCCACAAGTAATGGATGAATCCGTGGACTGGATACACCTTGCAAGAGAAATGTAAACTAGGTTGAACCCCCAAGGCACCGCTAAAGCATCTATCACCTCTGCCTGGGGATCCATGGACCGCGACCCATATCTGGGTAGCTTGCAATTGAGTCTGGACACCATGAGATCTATCTCCAGCATCCCCCATCTAAAACAAATTTCCACAAACATCTCGGGATGGAGAGAACATTTCCCCGGATGGAAGGATTGCCTGCTGAGAAAATCCGCTTCCCAGTTGTCCACACCAATAATGTGGATTGCTGAGAGCGCAGCTGTGGGACTCTCTCTGGTATTTGAGAAACCTCCCTCATTGCCAGAGAGCTTCTAGCCCCCTCCTGGTGCTTGATGTAAGCCACCGAGGTAATGTTGTCCGTCTGGAACCTGATAAAGCTGAACGACCCCAGGAGAGGCCACACCTTCAGAGTATTGTAGATTGCTCGAAGTTCCAGAATATTGATAGGAAGGAGAGACTCTTCTCAAGACCACTTTCCCTGTACCATTCTGGCACCCCAAACAGTACGCCACCCTGCTAGACTTGCATCTGTGGTCACAATTTCCCAGGACGGTCTCAGGAAGGATGTCCCTTGGGTCAGTCGTTGGGGACAGATCCACCAAGCAAGGGAATCCCTAGTCCAAAATCTGAATGATAGCCGCTCCACTGTCTCAACATGCACAGCTGAAGAGGTCTGAGATGGAACCTGGCAAATGACATTGATGCTGGATACCATGAGCCAGACGACCTCCATACTCTGAGCCACAGAGGAACAGGAGGAGGACTGAAGGGCAAGACAGGTGGACGCAATCTTCCTGTGTCGCTGATCTGTGAGAAATATCGTCATGGATATTAAATCTATTATCGTCCCCAGGAACTCCACCCTGTTGCTGGGAATCAGGGAGCTCTTTCCTGAGTTTAATCTTCCAACCGTGAGAATGGAGCAAAAGAAGAAGGGCCCTCGAGTGATTCTCTGCAAGACTGAACGACGGCGACTGAACGACGGCGCCTGGACTAAGATGTCGTCCAGCTAGGGTGCCACAGCAATGCCTCTGGATTTGTTCACTGCAAGTAGCGCCGCCAGAACAATTGCAAGTAGCGTCGCCAGACTAAAGGGAAGGGCCACCAACTGGAAATGTTGGTCCAGAAACGCAAATCTCAGGAACCTGAAGTAATCCCTGTGAATCGGTACATGAAGGTAGGCATCCTTCAAGTCTATTGTCATCATCCCCAAGGCAGAACATAGTGATCTGAGATGTCATCGCAGAAAATGCAGCATGTCTGCATAAAGAGCGGGACACATGCAAGAACTGTTAGAGATTTAACTTTGCAGCACTGCTCCACATCAGGCTGTTCTCTTCCAACAGTGCTGTGCTCTGGCTGCACAGTCTAAGTTTTCCTTATAACAGTGCATCCCGAGCAAAGTGTTGTTTGAATATGCAGTAGATTTCTATATTAGACCAAGAGAATAGGAACATTTTTTATTCAAGAGACAATTTGTTTTTTTTTTGGCTGCATCTAATTTGCAATCCAATTTTCAACTACTGCACTATATTATAAAACTTTTAAAATTGCTTTATTTTCCAGTTAATCAACATATTGCAATTAAACGTGTGCTTAAGTGTAAATGCTTAATTTAACATTTTATTTTATTTAAAAATGAGCTGCAGAAAATGTTTCACAAAAAAAAATCTCATTGCAGAAAGTGAAAAAAAGTTCTGCCTCTGGGGTCATCATAAACGGACCCTCTTGAACTAGGGGCAGAATAGATCTGATTGTTACCATTTTGAACAATGGAACCAACAGAAATTTGTTTAAACATTTTAGGTTTAGAATCGGGCGGAACGTGCCCTCCTTCTTTGGGACAACGAAAAGGTTCGATTAGTACCCTAGACCCCTTTCTGCTGGGGGTACTGGTACAATAACTCAGAGAAGAGAGATCCCTCACACATTCTAGAAAGGCTTCTCTCTTATCCACTCTGGTAGACAGATTTGACAGGAGGAACCTGCCCCTGGGCGGATGAGATTTGAACCCTATCCTGTATCCTTGGGCGACAACCTCCAGAACCCAAGGGTTCTGAACATCCTGTAACCAGACCTCTGAGAAAAGAAATAATCTGCCCACTACTTGGTCCGGAGACCGGTCGGAGGCCGCCCTTCATGCCAATTTTGTTTTGGCGGGTTTCTTGTTCCGATTGGACTTATTCCAAGACTGAGCTAGCTTCCAAGTTCCCTTGGACTAATATGCTTTCACGGGGGGCTGCTGGCGTTGGGCCTTGTCCGCACGAAAGGGACAAAAAGTAGATCCCTTAGGCTTAACCCTCTTATCCTGCAGTAGGAAAGCAACCTTGCCTCCCGTAACCATGGAAATGATCGAGTCCAATCCTGGATCGAACAGGATCTTTCCCTGAAAGGGAAGGGATAGCAGTCTGGACTTAGAGGTAATGTCCGCCGACCACGACTTTAGCCACAGAGCCCTGCGAGATAGTACTGAAAAACCTGATACCTTAGCATTCAGGCGAATAACTTGCATATTGGCATCACAAATAAAAGAATTAGCGACCCTTAAGGCCTTCATTCTACCCTGTATCTCGTTGAGGGGAGTCTCCCTCTCCACCATGTCAGATAGAGCTTCGCACCAATATGTCGCAGCTCTGGCTACCGGCACTGCTGGCTGAAAAACAAACCCTGTGTGTTGAAACATCTTCCTTAATAGGTTTTCTAACTTTTTATCCATGGACTCTTTAAACGATGAACTATCCTCAAGATAAAATAGTCGTGCACTTCGAGAGCGTAGAGATAGCACCATCCACCTTAGGGACGGTCCCCCAAAGCTCGAGCTGAGAGTCCGGGACAGGGAACAGTTTCTTAAAGGAAGAAGAAGGGGAAAAGGAAGAAGCTAATCTCTCACAATTATTCTTAATAATGTTAGCCATCTTAACAGGAACCGGGAAGGTCTGAGGTACCACCCTGTCATCATACACTTTATCAAGCTTAGGAATCTAAGGTTCATCCGGTAGTTTCGGTTCTGGAACCTCAAGGGTAGCAAGCACCTGCTTCAGCAAAAAGCGCACATTTTCCATCCTAAACCTAAAGTCAGGCTCCTTCGCAGTCGGAGCTTTAGATGACAGACTCCAACCCAGAAAGAACGCCCTCTGAAGAGTCGGAGTCGTCCTTGTCAGCGGATAATCCTTCCAAAATAGCCATTGGAGTATATGACCCCTGGGCCGGATCGCCATATTTTACCTTACGCTTGGCAGAACATGGTAATTCTATAAAGATAAAAGGTATCCCATTGTGATTAAAAAAAGAGGGGGTATAGTAGTGCGCTGGCAATAAAAAATACCAAACACCTAACAAAAGGAAAGATCCTTCGGTCTTTCAAAAAACGATTGTATAACAAAACTAGGAGTGATAGGTACGCTGCAATTAGCTAAAGGCATGTATACAAATATTATATATATATATATATATATATATAGATAGATAGATAGATAGATAGATAGATAGATAGATAGATAGATAGATAGATAGATAGATAGATAGAGGTGTGTCCTAAATATATAGTGTGACAAAGGATTAACTAAGCGTGTGAATTACTATAGGATGTGTCAAAGGATGTGTTCACCTATGTGTTTATAATATTTATAATTGTGTTATATAACACGGTGTAGAGAACTCTAAAACAGAGAAATAGAAATAGCCACAGTGGGTTGGTAATATTTACTTTATAAAAAATATGATACAAAAATAAGAACGATCTTGAGATCTAAATTTAAAACATATTAAAAAGGGACGTCTCCCAAATAATAGGCAAGAAAAGATCACATAAAACCATATATTCAAAGTTTAAAATCAGGTTAGACCATATATATGAGATCCAACGAATGCATCTGATAGCAATCTAAATAGCGTTTAAACAAGCTGCCCCATACTTAAATTTATACATAAATTTATGCACAAGTGTCCGTGTTGTTGAAAAAACGTTTAAGTATAGTTCAAAATGGTTTTCTTTTACCCAGCTTATTTACAAATGGGCAGTTCAGAAGCTTGTGAGCGTTTCACAAAAATATAAACAGGTAGGAATAATTTATTCTTTAGAACGATGTTACCTTCAGATAACACAGGTTACCTAAATTTTGTATTTCCAAGTAGAACCGGTTACCTTATTTTCCTTAGAGCCGTTCACAGCATCCGTCTCCCCTTCTTACCTAGTGACTTAGCAGCACCGCATGTGTCTTGGCGTCTGATGTCACAACCTGGTTTCTCGGGTGGGATTGGCTGGAAGTTTTGAGTGATAGGTAACTTCTTTAGATGACAGAGAATTCTTCGTTTGAAATATAAATGATGTTAATAATGTTAGCAGATCCTGCACTTCGTGCTAAGCGCACGCAGGAAAGGAGAAAGTTCCAATTAGCTTAAAATAGACAACCCTAGTTGTTGCAGTTTTGAAACTGTTTCCCCTTAATAACAAAGGTTAAAAAGAACTTATTGTGTTATATCTCACATAAGTTAAGGTCAGCAGTCACAAGGTCGACGCATTTCGCTTAGAAGAGCTTTATCAAGATACTTCCAAACTCGATAATAAATCTTTTTAGAAACAGATTTACGAGCCTGCAACATAGTATTAATCACAGAGTCAGAAAAACCTCTATGACTAAGCACTAAGCGTTCAATTTCCATACCTTCAAATTTAATTATTTGAGATCCCGATGGAAAAACTGACCTTGAGATAGAAGGTCCGGCCTTAATGGAAGTGGCAAAAGGTTGGCAACTGGACATCCGAACAAGATCCGCATACCAAAACCTGTGAGGCCATGCTGGAGCCACCAGCAACACAAACGATTGCTCCATGATGATTTTGGAGATCACTCTTGGAAGAAGAACTAGAAGCGGGAAAATCTAAGCAGGTTGATAACACCAAGGAAGTGTCAACGCATCCACTGCTTCTGCCTGAGGATCCCTGGACAGGTACCTTGAAGTTCCTTGTTTAGATGAGATGCCATCAGATCTATTTTTTGAAGACCCAACATCTGAACAAGTTGAGAAAACACATCTGGGTGGAGATGTAAAGTCTTACGACTGAGATAATCTGCTTCCCAATTGTCTATACCTGGGATATGAACCGCTGAAATTAGATAGGAGCTGGATTCCGCCCAATTAGATAGGAGCTGGATTTCGCCCAAACAAGTATCCGAGATACTTCTTTCATAGCTTGAGGACTGTGAGTCCCACCCTGATGATTGACATATGCCTCAGTTGTGATATTGTCTGTCTGAAAACAAATTAACTGTTCTCTCTTCAACAGAGGCCAAAACTGAAGAGCCCTGAGAATCGCACAGAGTTCCAAAAAATTTATTGGTAATCTCGCCTCTTGAGATTTTCAAACCCCTTGTGCTGTCAGAGATCCCCAAACAGCTCCCCAACCTGAAAAACTTGCATCTGTTGAAATCACAGTCCAGGTTGGACGAACGAAAGTGGCCCCTAGAACAATACGATGGTGATCTAACAACCAAGTCAGAGATAGTCGAACATTGGGATTTAAGGATATTAATTGTGATATCCTTGTATAATCCCTGCACCATTGATTCAGCATACAAAGCTGGGGAGGTCTCATGAAAACGAGCAAAGGGGATCGCGTCCGATGCTGCAGTCATGAGACCTAAAACTTACATGCACATAGCTACTGAAGGGAATGACCGAGACTGAAGGTTCCGACAGGCTGCAAAAAAATTCAAACGTCTCTTGTCTGTTAGAGACAAAGTCATGGACACTGAATCTATCTGGAAACCTTAAAAAAAAGTTACCCTTGTCTGAGTTATTAAAGCACTTTTTGGTAAATTGATCCTCCAACCATGTCTTTGAAGAAACAACACTAGTTGATTCGTGTGAGATTCTGCAGAACGTAAAGACTGAGCTAGTACCAAGATATCGTCCAAATAAGGAAACACTGCAATACCCCGCTCTCTGATTACAGAGAGTAGGGCACCGAGAACCTTTGAAACGATTCTTGGAGTTGTCGCTAGGCCAAAAGGAAGAGCAACAAATTGGTAATGCTTGTCTAGAAAAGAGAATCTCAGGAACTGATAGTGATCTGGATGAATTGGAATATGAAGATATGCATCCTGTAAGTCTATTCTGGATACATAATGCCCTTGCTGAACAAAAGGCAGAATAGTCCTTATAGTCCCCATTTTGAAAGTTGGTACTCTTACATATTGATTCAAAATTTTTAGATCCAAAACTGGTCTGAATGAATGAATGTTCCTTCTTTGTGACAATGAATAGATTTGAATAAAACCCCAGACCCTGTTCCTGAAACGGAACTGGCATGATTACCCCTGATAACTCCAAGCCTGAAAAACACTTCAGAAAAGCCTGAGCCTTTACTGGGTTTGCAGGGATTCATGAGAGAAAAAATCTTCTCACAGGAGGTCTTACTCTGAATCCTATTTGGTACCCCTGAGAGACAATACTCTGAATCCATTGATTTTGAACCAAATTGGTCCAAATATCTTTGAAAAATCTTAAACTGACCCCTACCAGCTGAGCTGGAATGAGGGCCACACCTTCATGTGGAGTTGGGGGCTGGCTTTGATCTCTTAAATGGCTTGGATTTATTCCAATTTGAGGAAGGTTTCAAATTGGAAACAGATTCCTTGGGGGAAGGATTAGGTTTCTGTTCCTTATTTTGTCGAAAGGAACGAAAACGGTTAGAAGCTTTAGATTTACCCTTAGGTCTTTTATCCTGAGGCAAAAAAACTCCCTTCCCCCCAGTGGCAGTTGAAATTATTGAATCCAACTGAGAACCAAATAACTTATTACCTTGGAAAGAAAGAGATAGCAATCTAGACTTAGAAGTCATGTAAGCATTCCAAGATTTAAGCCACAAAGCTCTTCTAGCTAAAATAGCTAAAGACATAGATTTAACATCAATTTTGACGATATCAAAAATGGCATCACAAATAAAATTATTAGCATGTTGAATCAACTTAACAATGCTAGACAAATCAGGATCCAATACTTGTTGCGTTGTTTCTAACCAAAAAGTTGAAGCAGCTGCAACATCAGCCAAAGAAATTGCAGGCCTGAGAAGATTGACCTGAATATAAATAGGCTTTCCTTAGATAAGATTCAAGTTTCCTATCTAAAGGATCTTTAAAAGAAGTACTATCTTCCGTAGGAACAGTAGTATGTTTAGCAAGAGTAGAGATAGCCCCATCAACTTTGGGGAAAGGATACAATTTTTTAAACCTTGAAGAAGGAATAAAAGAAGTACTAGGCCTATTCCATTCCTTAGAAATCATATCAGAAATAGCATCAGGAACTGGAAAAACCTCTGAAATAACCACATGAAGTTTATAAACAGAATTTAAACGTTTACTAGTTAATATCAAGAGGACTAGTTTCCTCCATATCTAATGTAATCAACACTTCTTTTAACAAAGAACAAATATACTCCATTTTAAATAAATAAGAAGATTTGTCAGTGTCAATATCTGAGGTAGGATCTTCTGAACCAGATAGATCCTCATCAGAGCAGGATAATTTAGCATGTTGACGGTCATTTAAAACCTCATACAGTTGATGAAATTTCAAAAGACCTTTTACGTTTATTAGAAGGCTGGATGGCAGACAAAACCTTCTGAATAGAATCAGAAATAAATTATTTTAAATTTACAGGTATATCTTGTGCATTAGATGTTGAGGGAACAGCAACAGGTAATGAACTACAACTGATGGATACATTCTCTGCATGTAAATGTTTATCATGACAACTATTATAAACCACAGCTGGAGATATAACCTCCACAAGTTTACAACAAATGCACTTAGCTTTGGTAGAACTGTTATCAGGCAGCAGGGTTCCAACAGTGATTTTCTGAGACAGGATCAGATTGAGAAATCTTGCAAATGTAAGAGAAAAAACAACATATAAAGCAAAATTATCAATTTCCTTATATGGCAGTTTCAGGAATGGGAAAAATGCAAACAGCATAGCCCTCTGATAGAGAAAAAAGGCAATAGGCATATAGGAATGGGGTCTTAAATAATTAAAATATTCGTCCGGAAATGACACACTCCCGTCACAGAAGACGCAACCTTGTGAAGGACTCGGCATCGACTAAGACGCCAGAAATGACGAATTTGCGTCAACGAACGTAACTTCGCAACAAAAAAAATCTGGCTCCAAGAATGAAGCAATAAACTTTGGCATTTTACGCCCTCGCAAGCATTAATCTGCCCGCGAATTTAAAAAACAGTTAATTTGAAAAAACAGAATTTATGCTTACGTGATTAATTACTTTCACTTACGGTGTATCCAGTCCACGGATTCATCCTTACTTGTGGGATATTCTCATTCCCTACAGGAAGTGGCAAAGAGAGCACACAGCACAGCTGTCCATACAGCCCCCCCTCAGGGTCCGCCCCCCCCAGTCATTCGACCGACGATTAGGAGAAAAAGGAGAAACCATAGGGTGCAGTGGTGACTGTAGTTTTACAAAGATAAATTTGAACCTGACTTAATTGCCAGGGCGGGCCGTGGACTGGATACACCGTAAGAGAAAGTAATTTATCAGGTAAGCATAAATTCTGTTTTTTCAAATTAACTGTTTTTTAAATTCGCGGGCAGATTAATGCTTGCGAGGGCGCAAAATGCCAAAGTTTATTGCTTCATTCTTGGAGCCAGATTTTTTTTGTTGCGAAGTTACGTTCGTTGACGCAAATTCGTAATTTCTGGCGTCTTAGTCGATGCCGAGTTTTCTCTTACTTGGTGTATCCAGTCCACGGATTCATCCTTACTTGTGGGATACCAATACCAAAGCTTTAGGACACAGATGAAGGGAGGGAACAAGTCGGGTAACCTAAACGGAAGGCACCACTGCTTGCAAAACCTTTCTCCCAAAAATAGCCTCCGAAGAAGCAAAAGTATCGAATTTGTAAAATTTGGCTAAAGTATGCAGTGAAGACCAAGTCGCTGCCTTACAAATCTGTTCAACAGAAGCCTCATTCTTGAAGGCCCATGTGGAAGCCACAGCTCTAGTTGAATGAGCTGTAATTCGTTCAGGAGGCTGCTGTCCAGCAGTCTCATAAGCCAATCGGATGATGCTTTTCAGCCAGAAGGAAAGAGAGGTAGCAGTCTCTTTCTGTCCTCTCCTCTTACCAGAATAGACAACAAACAAGGATGATGTTTGTCTGAAATCTTTAGTTGCTTTTAAATAGAATTTTAAAGCCCGAACCACATCAAGATTGTGTAATAGTCTTTCCTTCTTAGAAACTGGATTAGGACACAGAGAAGGAACAATGATTTCCTGGTTGATATTCTTATTAGAAACAACTTTCGGAAGAAAACCAGGTTTAGTACGCAAAACAACCTTATCTGCAAGGAACACCAGATAGGGTGAATTACACTGCAAAGCAGACAATTCTGAAACTCTCCGAGCAGAAGAGATAGTTACCAAAAACAAAACCTTTCAAGATAATAACTTAATATCTATGGAATGTAAAGGTTTAAACGGAACCCCTTGAAGAACTGAAAGAACTAAATTAAGACTCCATGGAGGAGCCACAGGTTTATAGACAGGCTTGATTCTAACTAAAGCCTGTGCAAACGCCTGAACGTCTGGTACTGCTGCCAGATGCTTGTGTAACAAAATAGACAGAGCAGATATCTGTCCCTTTAAGGAACTAGCTGACAATCCTTTCTCCAATCCTTCTTGGAGAAAAGACAGAATCCTGGGAATCCTAACTTTACTCCACGAGTAACCCTTGGATTCACACCAACAAAGATATTTACTCCATATCTTATGGTAAATTTTCCTGGTGACAGGCTTTCTGGCCTGGATCAGAGTATTAATAACTGATTCAGAGAACCCACTCTTAGCTAGAATTAAGCGTTCAATCTCCAAGCAGTCAGTTGCAGAGAAACTAGATTTGGATGCTTGAATGGACCCTGTATTAGAAGATCCTGCCTCAATGGCAGCTTCCATGGTGGAACAGATGACATGTCCACTAGGTCTGAATACCAAGTCCTGCGTGGCCACGCAGGCGCTATCAAAATTACTGAAGCCTTCTCCTGTTTGATTCTGGCTACCAGCCGAGGAAGAAGGGGAAACGGTGGAAAGACATAAGCTAGACTGAAGGACCAAGGCGCTACTAGAGCATCTATCAATGCCGCCTTGGGGTCCCTGGACCTGGATCCGTAAAGAGGAAGTTTGGTGTTCTGACGGGACGCCATCAGATCCAATTCCGGAATGCCCCATAGCTGGGTCAACTGAGCAAAAACCTCCGGGTGGAGTTCCCACTCCCCCGGGTGAAAAGTCTGACGACTCCCAGTTGTCTACTCCTGGGATGTAAATTGCTGAGAGATGGCAGGAGTGATCCTCCGCCCATTTGACGATCTTGGATACTTCCTTCATCGCTAGGGAACTCTCTGTTCCTCCCTGATGATTGATGTACGCTACAGTCGTGATGTCCGACTGAAATCTGATGAATTTTACTAAACCTCAAAAAAACATAATTTATGTAAGAACTTACCTGATAAATTCATTTCTTTCATATTAGCAAGAGTCCATGAGCTAGTGACGTATGGGATATACATTCCTACCAGGAGGGGCAAAGTTTCCCAAACCTTAAAATGCCTATAAATACACCCCTCACCACACCCACAATTCAGTTTAACGAATAGCCAAGAAGTGGGGTGATAAGAAAAAAGTGCGAAAGCATATAAAATAAGGAATTGGAATAATTGTGCTTTATACAAAAAAATCATAACCACCACAAAAAAGGGCGGGCCTCATGGACTCTTGCTAATATGAAAGAAATGAATTTATCAGGTAAGTTCTTACATAAATTATGTTTTCTTTCATGTAATTAGCAAGAGTCCATGAGCTAGTGACGTATGGGATAATGACTACCCAAGATGTGGATCTTTCCACGCAAGAGTCACTAGAGAGGGAGGGATAAAATAAAGACAGCCAATTCCTGCTGAAAATAATCCACACCCAAAATAAAGTTTAATGAAAAACATAAACAGAAGATTCAAACTGAAACCGCTGCCTGAAGTACTTTTCTACCAAAAACTGCTTCAGAAGAAGAAAATACATAAAAATGGTAGAATTTAGTAAAAGTATGCAAAGAGGACCAAATAATTTGTTACCCTGGAAAGAAATGGAAAGTAGAGTCTATTTAGAAGACATATCAGCATTCCAAGTTAAGCCATAAAGCTCTTCTAGCTAAAATAGCTAGAGACATAAACCTGACATCAACTCTAATAATATCAAAAATGGCATCACAGATAAAGTTATTAGCATGTTGAAGAAGAATAATAATATTATGAGAATCATGATCTGTTACTTGTTGCGCTAAAGTTTCCAACCAAAAAGTTGAAGCTGCAGCAACATCAGCCAATGATATAGCAGGTCTAAGAAGATTACCTGAACACAGATAAGCTTTTCTTAGAAAGGATTCAATTTTCCTATCTAAAGGATCCTTAAACGAAGTACCATCTGACGTAGGAATAGTAGTACGTTTAGCAAGGGTAGAAATAGCCCCATCAACTTTAGGGATTTTGTCCCAAAATTCTAATCTGTCAGACGGCACAGGATATAATTGCTTAAAACGTTTAGAAGGAGTAAATGAATTACCCAAATTATTCCATTCTCTGGAAATTACTTCAGAAATAGCACCAGGAACAGGAAAAACTTCTGGAATAACCACAGGAGATTTAAAGACCTTATCTAAACGTTTAGATTTAGTATCAAGAGGACCAGAATCCTCAATTTCTAAAGCAATTAGTACTTCTTTAAGTAAAGAACGAATAAATTCCATTTTAAATAAATATGAAGATTTATCAGCATCAACCTCTGAGACAGAATCCTCTGAACCAGAAGAGTCATTAGAATCAGAATGATGATGTTCATTTAAAAATTCATCTGTATAAAGAGAAGTTTTAAAAGATTTTTTATGTTTACTAGAAGGAGGAATAACAGACATAGCCTTCTTGATGGATTCAGAAACAAAATCTCTTATGTTATCAGGAACATTCTGAACATTAGATGTTGATGGAACTGCAACAGGTAATGGTACATTACTAAAGGAAATATTATCTGCATTAACAAGTTTGTCATGACAATTAATACAAACAACAGCTGGAGGAACAGCTACCAAAAGTTTACAGCAGATACACTTAGCTTTGGTAGTTCCAGCACCAGACAGCGATTTTCCTGAAGTATCTTCTGACTCAGATGCAACGTGAGACATCTTGCAATATGTAAGGGAAAAAACAACATATAAAGCAAAATTGATCAAATTCCTTAAATGACAGTTTCAGGAATGGTAAAAAATGCCAAGGAACAAGCTTCTAGCAACCAGAAGCAAAGAAAAAAAAAATGAGACTTAAATAATGTGGAGACAAAAGCGACGCCCATATTTTTTTAGCGCCAAATAAGACGCCCACATTATTTGGCGCCAAAAATGACGCCACGTCCGGAACGCCGACATTTTTGGCGCAAAAGAACGTAAAAAAATTACGCAACTTCCGGGGACACGTATGACGCCGGAAACAGAAAAGATTTTTTGCGCCAAAAAAGTCTGCGCCAAGAATGACGCAATAAAATGAAGCATTTTCAGCCCCCGCGAGCCTAACAGCCCACAGGGAAAAAGTCAAATTTTTAAGGTAAGAAAAATATTTGATTCAAGTGCATTATCCCAAATATGAAACTGACTGTCTGAAAATAAGGAATGTTGAACATCCTGAGTCAAGGCAAATAAATGTTTGAATACATATATTTAGAACTTTATTAAAAAAGTGCCCAACCATAGCTTAGAGTGTCACAGAAAATAAGACTTACTTACCCCAGGACACTCATCTACATGTTTGTAGAAAGCCAAACCAGTACTGAAACGAAAATCAGCAGAGGTAATGGTATATATATATATATATATATATATATATATATATATATATATATATATATATATATATATATATATATATATATATATATATATATATATATATAAAAGAGTATATCGTCGATCTGAAAAGGGAGGTAAGAGATGAATCTCTACGACCGATAACAGAGAACCTATGAAATAGACCCCGTAGAAGGAGATCATTGAATTCAAACAGGCAATACTCTCCTCACATCCCTCTGACATTCACTGCACGCTGAGAGGAAAACCGGGCTCCAACCTGCTGCGGAGCACATATCAACGTAGAATCTAGCACAAACTTACTTCACCACCTCCATAGGAAGCAAAGTTTGTAAAACTGAATTGTGGGTGTGGTGAGGGGTGTATTTATAGGCATTTTAAGGTTTGGGAAACTTTGCCCCTCCTGGTAGGAATGTATATCCCATATGTCACTAGCTCATGGACTCTTGCTAATTACATGAAAGAAAACGTTCAATCTTTATGAAATTTTCACCATATGATCCTAATGCTTTGAAATGATTGCACAGTAATTTTCAAGACAATTAACCCCTTTACTGCCCAAACCGGAGCAAATTAAAGCAGGCCACCTGTTTAACAAACGACAGCACCATGCCACAGAATCTGCTGTGGCCCTACCTTCCTTGGGGATTAGTTTTGAACGAAATTAAGCCTCTCTGAAGTCCTCCAGCAATCTCTGGACTCTACACGTGAAGCTGCATGAAGCGGTCTGCCAAATGAACTGCGCAAATGAGGCGCGAAATTTAGGCCCCCCTCCCTCTTCACTCCGGAGTTGTGGAGCCTTCCCAAGCCAAAATAGGTGTCTAAAGAAATGCCATGCGAAATAAAACCCCAAAAAAGTATTCCAAATGTAATACACACTTGTACAAATACATTATTGTAATAAAATAATCGATTTCCCCTTAACAGTGTCCACCAGCGTTTTAAGCCCTTTTAACTAAGCCATCCTTCTATATTAAGTCTCAGAACATGGCTTACCTTCCCCACATGGGGATTCTTGTCAGTCTTTTAGCATTACTAAGTCTTGACTAGAAAAAAAGTGACTGAGCATACCTTATAGCAGTTAAGCCTGCAAACTGTTCCCCCCAACTGAAGTTCTCCGGTACTCAACAGTCCTGTGTGGGAACAGCAATGGATTTTAGCAACATGCTAAAATCGTTTTCCTCTCGGCAGAAATCTTCATCACTTTCTGCCACAGAGTAAATAGTACAAACCGGCACTATTTTAAAATAACAAACTCTTGATTGAAGAAATAAAAACTACAAATCTAACACCACATTCAATTTACCCTCCCGTGGAGATGCTACTTGTCAGAGCGGCAAAAAGAATGACTGGGGGGGCGGAGCCTGAGGGGGGGCTATATGGACAGCTCTGCTGTGTGCTCTCATTGCCACTTCCTGTAGGGAATGAGAATATCCCACTAGTAAGGATGAATCCGTGGACTGGATACACCAAGTAAGAGAAAAAGACTATACCCCAGGTAAGAAATACATTTTTCCTAAAAAAAGAATTTCCCAGATATGAAACTGACAGTCTGCAAAAGGAAATATACTGAAAATCTGAATCATGGCACATATAAGTACAATACATATATTTAAAACTTTATAAAATACATAAAGTGCCAAGCCATAGCTGAGAGTGTCTTAAGTAATGAAAACATACTTACCAAAAGACACCCATCCACATAAAGCAGATAGTCAAACCAGTACTGAAACGGTTATCAGTAGAGGTAATGGAATATGAGTGTATATCGTTGATCTGAAAAAGGGAGGTAGGAGATTAATCTCTACGATTGATAACAGAGAACCTATGAAATAGATCTCACGTGAGGAAAACCATTGCATTCAATAGGTGATACTCCCTTCACATCCCTCTGACATTCACTGTACTCAGAGGAATTGGGCTTCAAAAATGCTGAGAAGCGCATATAAACGTAGAAATCTTAGCACAAACTTACTTCACCACCTCAATAGGATGCAACGTTTGTAAAACTGAATTGTGGGTGTGGTGAGGGGTGTATTTATAGGCATTTTGAGGTTTGGGAAACTTTGCCCCTCCCTGTAGGATTGTATATCCTATACGTCACTAGCTCATGGACTCTTGCCAATTACATGAAAGAAAACAGTGCTAGTTGTACCTCAAAAGTAATTGGAATTAAAAAACAAAAACAATTATGCTTACCTGAGTCCACAGCTGCATTCATTACTTTTGGGAAATAAGAACCTGGCCACCAGGAGGAGGCAAAGACACCCCAGCCAAAGGCTTAAATACTCCTCCCACTTTCCTCATCCCCCCAGTCACTCTGCCAAGGAACAAGGAACAGTAGAAGAATTATCAGGGTGAAAAGGTGCCAGAAGTATAAAAACAAAGACGCCCCACATAAAAAAATACGGGTGGGGAGCTGTGGAATCTTTCCATCGGAAGAAAAGAAAATTATCAGGAAAACAGAATTTATGCTTACCTGATAAATTACTTTCTCCAACGGTGTGTCCGGTCCACGGCGTCATCCTTACTTGTGGGATATTCTCCTCCCCAACAGGAAATGGCAAAGAGTCCCAGCAAAGCTGGTCACATGATCCCTCCTAGGTTCCGCCCACCCCAGTCATTCGACCGACGGACAGGAGGAAATATATATAGGAGAAACCATATGATACCGTGGTGACTGTAGTTAGAGAAAATAATTCATCAGACCTGATTAAAAAACCAGGGCAGGCCGTGGACCGGACACACCGTTGGAGAAAGTAATTTATCAGGTAAGCATAAATTCTGTTTTCTCCAACATTGGTGTGTCCGGTCCACGGCATCATCCTTACTTGTGGGAACCAATACCAAAGCTTTAGGACACGGATGAAGGGAGGGAGCAAATCAGGTCACCTAAATGGAAGGCACCACGGCTTGCAAAACCTTTCTCCCAAAAATAGCCTCCGAAGAAGCAAAAGTATCAAATTTGTAAAATTTGGCAAAAGTGTGCAGTGAAGACCAAGTCGCTGCCTTACATATCTGGTCAACAGAAGCCTCGTTCTTGAAGGCCCAGGTGGAAGCCACAGCCCTAGTGGAGTGAGCTGTGATTCTTTCAGGAGGCTGCCGTCCGGCAGTCTCATAAGCCAATCGGATGATGCTCTTAAGCCAAAAGGAAAGAGAGGTAGAAGTCGCTTTTTGACCTCTCCTTTTACCAGAATAAACAACAAACAAGGAAGATGTTTGTCTGAAATCTTTAGTAGCCTCTAAATAGAATTTTAGAGCACGGACTACGTCCAAATTGTGTAACAAACGTTCCTTCTTTGAAACTGGATTCGGACACAAAGAGGGTACAACTATCTCCTGGTTAATATTTTTGTTGGAAACAACTTTCGGAAGAAAACCAGGCTTAGTACGCAAAACCACCTTATCTGCATGGAACACCAGATAGGGCGGAGAACACTGCAGAGCAGATAACTCTGAAACTCTTCTAGCAGAAGAAATTGCAACCAAAAACAAAACTTTCCAAGATAGTAACTTAATATCTACGGAATGTAAGGGTTCAAACGGAACCCCTTGAAGAACTGAAAGAACTAGATTTAGACTCCAGGGAGGTGTCAAAGGTCTGTAAACAGGCTTGATCCTAACCAGAGCCTGAACAAATGCTTGAACATCTGGCACGGCTGCCAGTCTTTTGTGAAGTAAAACAGATAAAGCAGAGATCTGTCCCTTCAGAGAACTTGCAGATAATCCTTTCTCCAAACCTTCTTGTAGAAAGGATAGAATCTTAGGAATTTTTATCTTGTTCCATGGGAATCCTTTAGATTCACACCAACAGATATATTTTTTCCATATTTTATGGTAGATTTTTCTAGTTACAGGCTTTCTAGCCTGAATCAGAGTATCTATTACAGAATCTGAAAACCCACGCTTTGATAAAATCAAGCGTTCAATCTCCAAGCCGTCAGTTGGAGGGAAACCAGATTCGGATGTTCGAATGGACCCTGAACAAGAAGGTCCTTTCTCAAAGGTAGCTTCCATGGTGGAGCCGATGACATATTCACCAGGTCTGCATACCAAGTCCTGCGTGGCCACGCAGGAGCTATCAAGATCACCGAGGCCCTCTCCTGATTGATCCTGGCTACCAGCCTGGGGATGAGAGGAAACGGTGGGAATACATAAGCTAGGTTGAAGGTCCAAGGTGCTACTAGTGCATCTACTAGAGTCGCCTTGGGATCCCTGGATCTGGACCCGTAGCAAGGAACCTTGAAGTTCTGACGAGACGCCATCAGATCCATGTCTGGAATGCCCCATAATTGAGTTATTTGGGCAAAGATTTCCGGATGGAGTTCCCACTCCCCCGGATGGAATGTCTGACGACTCAGAAAATCCGCTTCCCAATTTTCCACTCCTGGGATGTGGATCGCAGACAAGTGACAGGAGTGATCCTCCGCCCATTGAATTATCTTGGTCACTTCTTTCATCGCCAGGGAACTCCTTGTTCCCCCCTGATGATTGATATATGCAACGGTCGTCATGTTGTCTGACTGAAACCTTATGAATTTGGCCTTTGCTAGTTGAGGCCAAACTCAGAGCATTGAATATCGCTCTCAGTTCCAGAATGTTTATCGGGAGAAGAGACTCTTCCCGAGACCATAGACCCTGAGCTTTCAGGGATTCCCAGACCGCGCCCCAGCCCACTAGGCTGGCGTCGGTCGTGACAATGACCCACTCTGGTCTGCGGAAGCTCATTCCCTGTGACAGATTGTCCAGGGTCAGCCACCAACGGAGTGAATCTCTGGTCTTTTGATCTACTTGAATTGTCGGAGACAAGTCTGTATAATCCCCATTCCACTGTCTGAGCATGCACAGTTGTAATGGTCTTAGATGAATTTGTGCAAAAGGAACTATGTCCATTGTTGCAACCATCAATCCTATTACTTCCATGCACTGCGCTATGGAAGGACGAGGAACAGAATGAAGAACTTGACAAGAGCTTAGAAGTTTTGATTTTCTGACCTCTGTCAGAAAAATCCTCATTTCTAAGGAATCTATTATTGTTCCCAAGAAGGGAACTCTTGTTGACGGGGACAGAGAACTTTTTTCTTTGTTCACCTTCCATCCGTGAGATCTGAGAAAGGCTAGGACGATGTCCGTATGAGCCTTTGCTTTTGACAGGGACGACGCTTGAATCAGGATCTTGAGATCCAAAATTGGTCTGAATGTTCCCTCTTTTTTGGGAACTATGAACAGGTTGGAATAAAAACCCATCCCTTGTTCTCTTATTGGAACAGGATGAATCACTCCCATCTTTAACAGGTCTTCTACACAATGTAAGAATGCCTGTCTTTTTATTTGGTTTGAAGATAATTGAGACCTGTGGAACCTTCCCCTTGGGGGTAGTTCCTTGAATTCCAGGAGATAACCTTGAGAAACTATTTCTAGCGCCCAAGGATCCTGAACATCTCTTGCCCAAGCCTGAGCAAAGAGAGAAAGTCTGCCCCCCACCAGATCCGGTCCCGGATCGGGGGCTACCCCTTCATGCTGTTTTGGTAGCAGTGGTAGGCTTCTTGGCCTGCTTACCCTTGTTCCAGCCTTGCATTGGTTTCCAGGCTGGCTTGGGTTGTGAAATATTACCCTCTTGCTTAGAGGATGAAGAATTAGAGGCTGGTCCGTTTCTGCGAAAGGGACGAAAATTAGGCTTATTTTTAGCCTTAAAGGACCTATCCTGTGGGAGGGCGTGGCCCTTTCCCCCAGTGATGTCTGAAATAATCTCTTTCAAATCAGGTCCAAATAATGTTTTACCCTTGAAAGGAATGTTAAGCAATTTTGTCTTGAAGACACATCCGCTGACCAAGACTTTAGCCAAAGCGCTCTGTGCGCCACAATAGCAAACCCTGAATTTTTCGCCGCTAATCTAGCTAATTGCAAAGCGGCATCTAAAATAAAAGAGTTAGCCAATTTAAGTGCTTGAACTCTGTCCATAACCTCCTCATACGAAGATTCTTTATTGAGCGACTTTTCTAGTTCCTCGAACCAGAAACACGCTGCCGTAGTGACAGGAACAATGCATGAAATTGGTTGTAGAAGGTAACCTTGCTGAACAAAAATCTTTTTAAGCAAACCCTCTAATTTTTTATCCATAGGATCTTTGAAAGCACAACTATCTTCGATAGGAATAGTAGTGCGTTTGTTTAGAGTAGAAACCGCCCCCTCGACCTTGGGGACTGTCTGCCATAAGTCCTTTCTGGGGTCGACTATAGGAAATAATTTCTTAAATATAGGGGGGGGGACAAAAGGTATGCCGGGCCTTTCCCACTCTTTATTTACTATGTCCGCCACCTGCTTGGGTATAGGAAAAGCGTCGGGGGGCACCGGAACCTCTAAGAAATTGTCCATCTTACATAACTTCTCTGGAATTACCAAATTGTCACAATCATCCAGAGTAGATAATACCTCCTTAAGCAGTGCGCGGAGATGTTCTAATTTAAATTTAAATGTCACAACATCAGGTTCAGCTTGATGAGAAATTTTTCCTGAATCTGAAATTTCTCCCTCAGACAAAACCTCCCTCATGGCCCCTTCAGATTGGTGTGAGGGTATGACAGAACAATTATCATCAGCGTACTCTTGCTCTTCAGTGTTTAAAACAGAGCAATCACGCTTTCTCTGATAAGTAGGCATTTTGGATAAAAGATTTGCTATAGAGTTATCCATTACAGCCGTTAATTGTTGCATGGTAATAAGTACTGGCGCACTAGATGTACTAGGGGCCTCCTGTGTGGGCATAACTGGTGTAGACACAGTAGGGGATGATGTAGTATCATGTTTACTCCCCTCATTTGAGGAATCATCTTGGGCAATATCATTATCTGTGGCATTACTGTCCTTACTTTGTTTGGACACTATGGCACAATTATCACATAAATTTAAATGGGGAGACACCTTGGCTTTCATACATATAGAACATAGCTTATTTGATGGTACAGACATGTTAAACAGGCTTAAACTTGTCAACAAAGCACAAAAAAACGTTTTAAAATAAAACCGTTACTGTCACTTTAAATTTCAAACTGAAAACACTTTATTACTGAATATGTGAAAAAGTATGAAGGAATTGTTCAAAATTCACCAAAATTTCACCACAGTGTCTTAAAGCATTAAAAGTATTGCACACCAAATTTCAGAGCTTTAACCCTTAAAATAACGGAACCGGAGCCGTTTTTACATTTAACCCCTATACAGTCCCAGCTATATGCTTTGCTGAGACCCAACCAAGCCCAGAGGGGAATACGATACCAAATGATGCCTTCTATAAGCTTTTTCAGTGATTTTTAGCTCCTCACACATGCATCTGCATGCCTTGCTCTCCAAAAACAACTGCGCATTAGTGGCGCGAAAATGAGGCTCTGTCTATAACTAGAAAAGGCCCCATCTGAAAAAGGTGTCCAACACAGTGCCTGCCGTTTTTCTAAACAATCCCCAAGATTATAATAACCATTAATAGTTAGAATCTGCATAATATGCCTAGTAAAGCAATCGTTTTAGCCCAGAAAAATGTCTACCAGTTTTTTAAGCCCTTTTTGAAGCCCTTTATTCTTTTATGTTTAACTTAAGAAAATGGCTTACCGGTCCCCATGAGGGGAAATGACAGCCTTCCAGCATTACATGGTCTTGTTAGAAATATGGCTAGTCATACCTTAAGCAGAAAGGTCTGCTGTTTCCCCCAACTGAAGTTACTTCATCTCAACAGTCCTGTGTGGAAACAGCAATCGATTTTAGTAACTGTCTGCTAAAATCATCTTCCTCTTACAAACAGAAATCTTCATCCTTTTTCTGTTTCAGAGTAAATAGTACATACCAGCACTATTTTAAAATAACAAACACTTGATAGAAGAATAAAAACTACATTTAAACACCAAAAAAACTCTTAACCATCTCCGTGGAGATGTTGCCTGTGCAACGGCAAAGAGAATGACTGGGGTGGGCGGAGCCTAGGAGGGATCATGTGACCAGCTTTGCTGGGACTCTTTGCCATTTCCTGTTGGGGAGGAGAATATCCCACAAGTAAGGATGACGCCGTGGACCGGACACACCAATGTTGGAGAAAGTATAATTTATGTTTTTCTTCCTAAATGGAAATAGTCCACAGCTGCATTCATTACTTTTGGGAAAACAATACCCAAGCTATAGAGGACACTGAATGCCAAAACAGGAGGGTACAATAGGCGGCCCATTCTGAGGGTATCAGGCCGGAAAACCACTACCCAACAAAAAAAAAAAACGCTTCAACCAAAGCCGAGACAAAAAGGAAGAGAAAAAGGCCCCAAGGACACTGACCAGCAGATAGCCTGGAAGCCTAGTTAGAGTCCACAACTCAGACTCAACTGAGCCAACAGTCCTCCAGGAGACACCGTCGCCCAACAGTCGATCTCCCACCATACACCCTTTACTAGAGAAGGGAACCCCAGCCGAACTCCCAAAGGAACAAGGCAAGGAAGAACCAAATGGAAACCGAAAGTTACTATAAACGCCATAAAAGGAGAACTCTAAAATTAACCAAGCTCGCAAGACCCAAATGGATACTGACAACAATGGGAGGCAACCCCCAATCCAAATAGAAAGCACAAGGTTTACAACCAGGTAGCAGAACCGAGAAAGGTACTCACAACATCCTGCAAAGGATTGGAACAGCTAGCTAGCACACGATCAAGGTGCAAACAGCTGCAGCTGGTTTCAAAAGAGCAACCCATCACTTGCAAGGCAGCAAGTCAACCAGCACCTAGAGAAAACTGAAAACGGAAACCAAACATCCTCCGAGCTCAGAACACTGAAAAATTCAGGCAAAATTACATGTAGCAGACCCAGACAAAGGTAACACCTGAGTCAAGAACACGCAGCCATCCTCAGGATGACACAGAATTCTTGCTAGAAGCGGCTACCAAAATGTAGAGTGCTAAACCTACAGAAGGCACACTCTAAGCAAACATACTGCCAGACCAACACATAGGTCTCAAAAATAAAAGGGGAGCCCAAAACCTTAACGAGGACCAATACGCCCCCAAGATCCGAGAAGAACAACGGATCTCAGGAACTACCTACAGCCGGGCCAACCCAAGCATCGGCAGATCCGAAACCAGGAAACCAGAAAAAACACAGCTCAAACAACGAGCGGAAAGATGGCATAGCCATTACAACAGTGCTCAGATGTCAACCTGAACACATGGAGACCGTCGACAAGGCCATAGACCTAGAGATCTAGCCAAAGGTCCAACAGACACAAGGCAGAGCCAGCAACTCTCCAGATGGACAGAGCAACCCAGAGAGCGTACCCTCTCTCCGAAATAGGTTAACCTGTCTGTCCCAACCTCCTGAAGACAGAAGCCCTAAAATAGGGACCACACTTCCCAAAGAAGGATATAAGCCCTCTGACAAAGGGGGCCAGCAAAAGGGCCAGAAGGACAGAGCCCCTGCCCCTAGGACACAGCCAGAAGCTGAACCAAGAGAACAAATCTCCCTGAAGAATTGAACTTGCTAGCACCAGACAAGGTGCCATAGCTGCAGTAGTTTGTGCTAGCCATCACACTAGATCAGCAAGCCGACCAAGGCAAACCGACCAATAGGCGAAGGCAAGTCCAAGGGGAATCGGCACCCAGAACCTGCCAAATTTAATGGAACTCATTTATCGACCTCAGTACTAACTTATCGACCTTGGCCCTGCCGTGATCTGAACCTGTGACCTTGGATCTTTTAAACAGGCTTTTTTGTAGTCAGGGCATTTACCAACTGAGCTACCTCACCAGCCGGATACAGATAAACTAGCCCAACCATAAGACACAGCCAAAATTTCCTGGAACCGGGAAACCCCGTACCAGCTCTAGATCCCAACAGTCCGGTAAAACCCGCAATGGGTTCCACAAAGGAAGCGCTGAGTGAGAACCTCAGCCACCGGAAGAACCAGAGCGAGGAGGTCCGAGCCCCCCAAAACGAGAAACTGAAATCTCTGATATAAAAACCAGACCCCCGGGAGATAACCATACAATGTCCAAAGTAAAATGGACAACGAGAAAAACTGAGATAACCGAACAAAGGCTAGACTCCATATCACCCCCCTAAAATCAGAGGAGAGGATGAAGGATGCGGTGCATCCCCCAGCTCGGGGAAGAAACCCTAAACAGAGCTAGAGGAGATCACACTGAACATGTACCTACAAAGGAACCAACACCCAGGTCCCCGAAGAACGGACAAAGTCTGAATGGTCTCAAGAAGAGAACCATAGCAGGAACAAAGGACAATACCAGAGCCTTAGAAGGCCAAACTGCCCAAAGGGCGGTAAGGAGGCGCTAAACCCCTAATCCTCCCAAGAGTGGAAAGAAAATCTAGGCCCCCGAGGAAATCGGAGCAAAAAGAGTGAAGCAGCGGAACTCCACTGACCCGGACAATCAGATTGAAGCTGAATAACGACTGACAATCCTTCCTGCCATATGGATCATTTTAGAGAGCTTAGCTGAACTCATAAAGAAAAACAGGAGAACACACAAATAATAAATTGTGAGCACTCAGTGCCCCACTGGACCAGCCATGCAGAACAGGCGCCCATGTCTGAAAAAGCCACAGGACAGAAGACCTGAATCCCAGCAGGACCTGCCGCAGCTGGTGTCCTAACTGTCAAGCTGCCTAAATTCTCCCTCAGAGGGGAAGGTAAAACAGACAAACTTAGGACTAACCTGTCCCTTAAACTTCCAAAGAAGCAACCAGAGAGAATCGATCCCAGAAGTTCTCGAAGGAAATAATCGAAAATAAAAGGCATCCTAACCGGATAAAAGAAAATATAAGGCAACCCGTAGGTTAGCTCCCAGGAAGAAAACAGGCATACCCGCAGGACCAGCCAAACGGAACCCTGATCTTCCAACAAAAAAACTGGTAAGCAGACAGTTTGGAGACTACGTCATCCCTCATGTCTAATGAGGTGAGCCATTTGAATACTGCGGAATCCCGTATCCGTTAAGGATTAGTCCATATTATTTAGTTCTCTATCTAGTTATGGAGGATTCTGATGCTGAGTCAGTTCAAATTTCAGAATCAGATTCTTAGACTTGCGAAGAATGCGAATTGGCCCTGTTGACACAGGTCAATCAGTTATGTTCGATATGCCGTATTAGATCGCCCTGTTCCTCGGGCTCGGGAATCAGGGGTCTGCTGAGCAATCTGCCTCTGGGGGTTCCCTCCATCGAGAGGCGAGTTCCCTACCACTCCCGACTACTACACATGCGTGTAACCCAGATTATGTTTATCCCTCCTTACAGGGAGGCTTTTAACCCTCGATTCAAAGATACTAACAGACTCACTGAGACCCTTATGTCATATAGTTAGACCCACAGAGGTGTGGTAGCCATTCGGGAAAACATTCACATTACAGTACATTGACGATAAAGTAAAATGAAACTATTTTTACCGGAATCTACACCGTGGAACAGGAACACAGCCTTTCAAGTGTGACGAATAGCGGCATCGCCTCTGCCATGGACTTGACAGAAGAAAGTAGGCAGCGGAGAGAAGTTAGCTAGACAACGCTGATTGCTTGACGAGCTGTTGATATGAGTCGGGATGTTTCGCAGAAAAACTCTCCCTGCATCCCAGGACTCTAACTTTCATCCAAGCCCTCATTGAGAGACTGACAGGACTACTTAAAACTCCTGTCCCATGCCGAGGAGTACTACCCTCCATTAGAGGAAAAAAACAAAAATTCTGACACGTCTCTGCCAACCTCCTGGGACGAAAGGCAAAGAATGACTGGGGGATGAGGGGAATGGGAGGAGTATTTAAGCCTTTGACTGGGGTGTCTTTTCCTCCTCCTGGTGGCCAGGTTCTTAATTCCCAAAAGTAATGAATTCAACTGTGGACTCTTTCCATTTAAGAAGAAAAGAAGGGATCAATTCTGGCTTTATTGGCAGAGGGATTACAGTGAGTGTCAGGTTGCTTCAATCCTTAAAATTTCAAAGACGGCGATTCATAAGGAAAAAGTCAAGCAGCAGACACTGGGGACAACAAAGCTATGGAGGCCAAAAATGACTCTCCACTGCCCGGGATGAGTGCGAACTCATTCAAATGTCACTCAACAACTGTAGGTTAACATTAAGTGACCTACAAAAAGAATGGGAACTGGCAGCTGGGGTGAAGTGCATGGGGAGGACTGTTCAAAACAGGCTCCTAGGGGCCGGGCTGAGGTTGGGCAAAGGTAGAAAAAAAACAGAATTTATGCTTACCTGATAAATTACTTTCTCTTGTGGTGTATCCAGTCCACGGATTCATCCTTTACTTGTGGGATATTCTCCTTCCTAACAGGAAGTGGCAAAGAGAGCACACAGCAGAGCTGTCCATATAGCCTCCCCTCTAGCTCCACCCCCCAGTCATTCGACGAAGGTTAGGAAGAAAAAGGAGAAACCATAGGGTGCAGTGGTGACTGTAGTTTAAACCAAAAATCTACCTGACTAATAGCCAGGGCGGGCCGTGGACTGGATACACCACAAGAGAAAGTAATTTATCAGGTAAGCATAAATTCTGTTTTCTCTTGTAAGGTGTATCCAGTCCACAGATTCATCCTTTACTTGTGGGATACCAATACCAAAGCTTTAGGACACGGATGAAGGGAGGGAACAAGACAGGTACCTTAAACGGAAGGCACCACTGATTGTAAAACCTCTCTCCCAAAAATAGCCTCCGAAGAAGCAAAAGTATCGAATTTGTAAAATTTGGAAAAAGTATGCAGCGAAGACCAAGTCGCTGCCTTACAAATCTGTTCAACAGAAGCCTCATTTTTAAAAGCCCATGTGGAAGCCACTGCTCTGGCAGAATGAGCAGTAATTGTTGCAGGAGGCTGCTGGCCAGCAGTCTCATAGGCCAAAAGGATGATGCTTTTCAGCCAAAAGGAAAGAGAGGTAGCAGTCGCCTTCTGACCTCTCCTCTTACCAGAATAGATAAACAATGAAGTTGTTTGTCTGAAATCCTTAGTTGCTTGTAAATAGAACTTTAAAGCATGAACCACATCAAGATTGTGTAACAGACGTTCCTTCTTCGAAGAAGGATTAGGACACAGAGAAGGAACAACAATTTCCTGGTTAATATTCTAATTAGACACAACCTTAGGAAGAAAACCGGGTTTGGTATGCAAAACCACCTTATCTGCATGGAAAACCAAGTAAGGTGAATCACACTGTAAAGCAGATAACTCTGAAACTCTTCGAGCAGAAGAGATAGCTAGCAAAAACAAAACTTTCCAAGATAAAAGCTTAATATCTATGGAATGTAAAGGTTCAAACGGAACCCCTTGCAGAACTGAAAGAACTAAATTCAGACTCCATGGCGGTGCCACAGGTCTATAAACAGGCTTGATTCTGACTAAAGCCTGACTAAACGCTTGAACGTCAGGTACTTCCGCCATGCGTTTGTGTAAAAGAATAGACAAAGCAGATATCTGTCCTTTTAAGGAACTAGCTGGCAATCCTATCTCCAATCCATCTTGGAGAAAGGACAATATCCTGGGAATCCTAATCTTACTCCATGAGTAACCCTTGGATTCACACCAACAAAGATATTTTCGCCAAATCTTATGGTAGATTTTCCTGGTGACAGGCTTTCTAGCCTGAATCAGGGTATCAATAACCGACTCAGAGAAACCGCGCTTTGATAGAATTAGGCATTCAATCTCCAAGCAGTCAGACGCAGAGAAATCAGATTTGGATGTATGAAAGGACCTTGAAGTAGAAGGGTCCT
Source organism: Bombina bombina (assembly GCF_027579735.1). Taxonomy (NCBI): domain Eukaryota; kingdom Metazoa; phylum Chordata; class Amphibia; order Anura; family Bombinatoridae; genus Bombina; species Bombina bombina. The sequence continues at coordinate 106,027,813 of NC_069510.1, forward strand.
GCCTCATTGGCAGAGTCCATGGTGGAACGGATGACATGCACACTAGGTCTGCATACCAGGTCCTGCGTGGCCACGCAGGCGCTATTAGAATCATCAACGCCCTCTCCTGCTTGATTCTGGCAACCAGACGAGGAAGGAGAGGAAACGGTGGAAAAACATAGGCCAGATTGAAGGACCAAGGCGCTGCTAGAGCATCTATCAGCACCGCCTGGGGATCCCGGGACCTGGACCCATAATGAGGAAGTTTGGTGTTCTGACGGGACGCCATCAGATCCATTTCTGGAGTGCCCCATAGCTGAGTCAGCTGAGCAAATACCTCCGGGTGGAGTTCCCACTCCCCCGGGTGAAAAGTCTGACGACTTAGAAAAACAATTTATGCTTACCTGATAAATTTATTTCTCTTGTGGTGTATCCAGTCCACGGATCATCCATTACTTGTGGGATATTCTCCTTCCCAACAGGAAGTTGCAAGAGGATCACCCACAGCAGAGCTGCTATATAGCTCCTCCCCTAACTGCCATATCCAGTCATTCGACCGAAACTAGCCGAGAAAGGAGAAACCATAGGGTGCAGTGGTGACTGTAGTTTAAAATTCAGACCTGCCTTAAAAGGACAGGGCGGGCCGTGGACTGGATACACCACAAGAGAAATAAATTTATCAGGTAAACATAAATTATGTTTTCTCTTGTTAGGTGTATCCAGTCCACGGATCATCCATTACTTGTGGGATACCAATACCAAAGCTAAAGTACACGGATGAAGGGAGGGACAAGGCAGGTACTTAAATGGAAGGGACCACTGCCTGTAGAACCTTTCTCCCAAAAATAGCCTCTGAAGAAGCAAAAGTATCAAATTTGTAAAATTTTGAAAAGGTATGAAGCGAAGACCAAGTCGCCACTTTGCAAATCTGTTCAACAGAAGCCTCATTTTTAAAGGCCCAGGTGGAAGCCACAGCTCTAGTAGAATGAGCTGTAATCCTTTCAGGGGGCTGCTGTCCAGCAGTCTAATAGGCTAAGCGTATTACGCTCCGAAGCCAAAAAGAAAGAGGTTGCCGAAGCCTTTTGACCTCTCCTCTGTCCAGAGTAAACAACAAACAGGGAAGATGTTTGACGAAAATCTTGTAAGTAAAACTTTAAAGCACGGACTACGTCCAAATTATGTAAAAGACGTTCCTTCTTTGAAGAAGGATTAGGACACAATGATGGAACAACAATCTCTTGATTTATATTCTTGTTGGAAACTACCTCAGGTAAAAACCCAGGTTTTGTACACAGAACTACTTTATCTGTATGGAAAATCAGATAAGGAGAATCACATTGTAAAGCTGATAACTCAGACTCTACGAGCCGAGGAAATAGCCATCAAAAACAGAACTTTCCAAGATAAAAGTTTGATAACAATGGAATAAAGGGGTTCAAACGGAACTCCTTGAAGAACCTTAAGAACCAAGATTAAGCTCCATGGAGGAGCAACAGGTTTAAACACAGGCTTAATTCTAACCAAAGCTTGACAAAATGCCTGGACGTCGGGAACCTCTGCCAGACGCTTGTACAAAAGGATAGACAGAGCAGAAATCTGTCCCTTTAAAGAACTAGCTGATAATCCTTTATCCAAACCCTCTTGGAGAAAGGACAATATCCTAGGAATCCTAACCTTACTCCATGAGTAATTCTTGGATTCACACTAATGAAGATATTGCGCCATATCTTATGGTAGATTTTCCTGGTTACAGGCTTTCGTGCCTGTATAAAGGTATCAATGACTGACTCGGAGAAGCCACGCCTTGATAAAATCAAGCGTTCAATCTCCAGGCAGTCAATCTCAGAGAAATTAGATTTGGATGATTGAAAGGACCTTGTAGTAGAAGGTCTTGTCTCAGAGGCAGAGGCCAAGGTGGAAAGGATGACATGTCCACCAGGTCTGCATACCAGGTCCTGCGTGGCCACGCAGGCGCGATCAAGATCACCGATGCTCTCTCCTGTTTGATTTTGGCAATCAGTCGAGGGAGCAGAGGAAACGGTGGAAACACATAAGCCAGGTTGAAGAACCACGGTGCTGCTAGAGCATCTATCAGCGTCGCTTCTGGGTCCCTGGACCTGGATCCGTAACAAAGAAGCTTGGCGTTCTGGCGAGACGCCATGAGATCCAATTCTGGTGTGCCCCAACAATGAACCAATTGAGCAAACACCTCCGGATGGAGTTCCCACTCCCCCGGATGAAAAGTCTGACGACTTAGAAAATCTGCCTCCCAGTTCTCTACACCTGGGATATGGATCGCTGATAGATGGCAAGAGTGAGTCTCTGCCCAGCGAATTATCTTGGAGACTTCTAACATCGCTAGGGAGCTCCTGGTCCCCCCTTGATGGTTGATGTAAGCCACAGTCGTGATGTTGTCCGACTGAAATCTGATGAACCTCAAGGTTGCTAGCTGAGGCCAAGCTAGAAGAGCATTGAATATTGCTCTTAACTCCAGAATATTTATTGGGAGGAGTTTCTCCTCCTGAGTCCACGATCCCTGAGCCTTCAGGGAATTCCAGACTGCACCCCAACCTAGAAGGCTGGCATTTGTTGTTACAATTGTCCAATCTGGCCTGCGAAAGGTCATACCTTTGGACAGATGGACCCGAGATAGCCACCAGAGAAGAGAATCTCTGGTCTCTTAATCCAGATTTAGTAGAGGGGCCAAATCTGTGTAATCCCCATTCCACTGACTGAGCATGCATAATTGCAGCGGTCTGAGATGTAGGCGCGCAAATGGCACTATGTCCATCGCCGCTACCATTGAGCCGATCACTTCCATGCACTGAGCCACTGAAGGGCGCGGAATGTAGTGAAGAACACGGTAGGAATTTAGAATCTTTGATAACTTGGACTCCGTCAGGTAAATTTTCATTTCTACAGAATCTATCAGAGTTCCTAGGAAGGAAACCCTTGTGAGGGGTGATAGAGAACTCTTTCCCTCGTTCACTTTCCACCCATGCGACCTCAGAAATGCCAACACTATGTCTGTATGAGATTTGGCAATTTGAAAGTTTGACGCCTGTATCAGGATGTCGTCTAGATAAGGGGCCACTGCTATGCCCCGTGGTCTTAGGACCGCCAGAAGAGACCCCAGAACCTTTGTAAAAATTCTTGGGGCTGTAGCTAACCCGAAGGGAAGAGCCACAAACTGGTAATGCCTGTCTAGAAAGGCAAACCTTAAGAACCGATGATGATCTTTGTGAATCGGTATGTGAAGGTAGGCATCCTTCAAATCCACTGTGGTCATGTACTGACCCTCCTGGATCATAGGTAGGATTGTCCGAATAGTTTCCATTTTGAACGATGGAACTATGAGGAATTTGTTTAAGATCTTTAGATCCAAAATTGGTCTTAAGGTTCCCTCTTTTTTGGGAACCACAAACAGATTTGAATAAAATCCCTGTCCTTGTTCCATCTGTGGAACTGGATGGATCACTCCCATTATTAGGAGGTCTTGCACACAGCGTAAGAATGCCTCTTTCTTTATCTGGTTTACAGATAATCTCGAAAGGTGAAATCTCCCTTGTGGGGGGGAAGCTTTGAATTCCAGAAGATATCCCTAAGATATGATCTCCAACGCCTAGGGATCCTGAACATCTCTTGCCCACGCCTGGGCGAAGAGAGAAAGTCTGCCCCCTACTAGATCCGTTGCCAGATAGGGGGCCGTTCCTTCATGCTGTCTTAGAGGCAGCAGCAGGCTTTCTGGCCTGCTTGCCTTTGCTCCAGGCCTGGTTAGATTTCCAGGCCGGCTTGGATTGCGCAAAAGTTCCCTCTTGTTTTGTAGCAGAGGAAGTTGATGCTGCACCTGCCTTGAAGTTTCGAAAGGCACGAAAATTAGACTGTTTGGCCCTTGATTTGGCCCTGTCCTGAGGAAGGGTATGACCCTTACCTCCAGTAATGTCAGCAATAATTTCCTTCAAACCAGGCCCGAATAAGGTCTGCCCCTTGAAGGGAATGTTAAGAAATTTAGACTTTGAAGTCACGTCAGCTGACCAAGATTTAAGCCATAGCGCCCTACGCGCCTGGATGGCGAATCCAGAATTCCTAGCCGTTAGTTTAGTCAAATGAACAATGGCATCAGAAACAAAAGAATTCGCTAGCTTAAGTGTTCTAAGCTTGTCAAGTATTTCAGTCAATGGAGTAGCTGTCTGAAAGACCTCTTCCAGAGACTCAAACCAGAACGCCGCCGCAGCAGCAGTGACAGGAGCAATGCATGCAAGGGGCTGCAGGATAAAACCTTGTTGAATAAACATTTTCTTAAGGTAACCTAATTTTTTATCCATTGGATCTGAAAAAGCACAACTGTCCTTGACAGGGATAGTGGTACGCTTTGCTAAAGTAGAAACTGCTCCCTCCACCTTAGAGACCGTCTGCCATAAGTCCCGTGTGGTGGCGTCTATTGGAAAAAAAAATTCTAAAAATAGGAGGGGGGGGGGGGGGAGGGAAACGGCACACCGGGTCTGTCCCACTCCTTAGTAATAATTTCTGTAAACCTTTTAGGTATTGGAAAAACGTCAGTACACACCGGCACCGCATAGTATTTATCCAGTCTACACAATTTCTCTGGCACTGCAATTGTGTCACAGTCATTCAGAGCAGCTAAAACCTCTCCAAGCAACACCCGGAGGTTCTCAAGCTTAAATTTAAAAGTAGACATATCTGAATCAGGTTTCCCCGAGTCAGAGACGTCGCCCACAGACTGAAGCTCTTCCTTAGCTTCTGCATATTGTGACGCAGTATCAGACATGGGCCTTAAAACATATGCGCGCTCTGTATTACGTCTAACCCCAGAGCTATCGCGCTTTCCTCTGAATTCAGGCAGTCTGGCTAATACCGCTGACAGGGTATTATCGATGATTGCCGCCATGTCCTGCAAAGTAATCGCTATGGGCGTCTGATGTACTTGGCGCCATTTTAGCGGGAGTCCCTTGAGCGGGAGTCAAAGGGTCCGACACGTGGGGAGAGTTAGTTGGCATAACTTCCCCCTCGTCAGAATCCTCTGGTGATAATTCTTTTAAAAATAACAGCTGATCTTCATTGTTTAAAGTGAAATCAATACATTTAGTACACATTCTCCTATGGGGTTCCACCATGGCTTTTAAACATAATGAACAAGGAGTTTTCTCTATGTCAGACATGTTTATACAGACTAGCAATGAGACTAGCAAGCTTGGAAAACACTTTAAATCAAGTTAACAAGCAATATAAAAAAACGTTACTGTGCCTTTAAGAGAAACAAATTTTGCCAAAATTTGAAATAACAGTGAAAAAAGGCAGTTAAACTAACGAAATTTTTACAGTGTATGTAACAAGTTAGCAGAGCATTGCACCCACTTGTAAATGGATGATTAACCCCTTAATACATAAAACAGATTAACAAAACGAAAAATATGTTTTTTAAACAGTCATAACAACTGCCACAGCTCCTACTTTTGAAGCCTTTTGAGCCCTTCAGAGATGTCCTATAGCATGCAGGGGACTGCTGAGGGAAGCTGAATGTCACAGTTTGTAATTTTAACTGCACCAACTGTAACTTTTATACTATAACAGTGGAAAGCCTCAGGAAACTGTTTCTAGGCAAAAATAAAGCCAGCCATGTGGAAAAAAACTAGGCCCCAATAAGTTTTATCACCAAAGCATATATAAAAACGATTAAACATGCCAGCAAACGTTTTATATTGCACATTAACCAGAGTATATACCACTGATAGCATGCCTGATACTAGTCGCTATTAAATCACTGTATTTAGGCTTTAACCTACATTAATCCGGTATCAGCAGCATTTTCTAGCAAATTCCATCCCTAGAAAAACTTAACTGCATATACCTTATTGCAGGATACCCTGCACGCCATTCTCCCTCTGAAGTTACCTCACTCCTCAGACATATGTGAGAACGGCAGTGGATCTTAGTAACTTCTGCTAAGGTCATAGAAAAACGCAGGCAGATTCTTCTTCTAAATGCTGCTTGAGATAAAACAGTACACTCCGGTACCATTTAAAAACAATAAACTTTTGATTGAAGAAAAAACTAACTATATTTTACCACTTTCCTCTAACTACCTTCAGCTATGTTGAGAGCTTGCAAGAGAATGACAGGATATGGCAGTTAGGGGAGGAGCTATATAGCAGCTCTGCTGTGGGTGATCCTCGTGCAACTTCCTGTTGGGAAGGAGAATATCCCACAAGTAATGGATGATCCGTGGACTGGATACACCTAACAAGAGAAATCCGCTTCCCAGTTGTCTACTCCTGGGATGTGAATTGCTGAGAGATGGCAAGAGTGATCCTCCGCCCACCTGATTATTTTGGTTACTTCCATCATTGCTAGTGAACTCCTTGTTCCCCCTTGATGATTGACGTAAGCTACAGTCGTGATGTTGTCCGACTGAAATCTGATGAATTTGGCCGCAGCTAGCTGAAGCCATGCCTGAAGTGCGTTGAATATCGCCCTCAGTTCCAGAATGTTTATCAGGAGAAGAGCTTCTTCCCGAGACCATAAGCCCTGAGCTTTCAGAGAGTCCCAGACTGCACCCCAGCCCAACAGACTGGCGTCGGTCGTTACGATGATCCACTCTGGTCGGCGGAAACACATTCCCTCAGACAGGTGATCCTGAGACAACCACCAGAGAAGAGAATCTCTGGTCCCCTGATCCAACTGTATTTGAGGAGACAAATCTGCATAATCCCCATTCAACTGTTTGAGCATGCATAGTTGCAGTGGTCTGAGGTGTATCCGAGCAAAAGGGACTTTGTCCATTGCCGCTACCATTAGTCCGATTGTCTCCATGCACTAAGCCACAGATGGCCGAGGAATGGAATGAAGAACTCGGCAAGTGGTTAAGAGTTTTAACTTTCTGACCCCCGTCAGAAATATTTTCATTTCTACCGAGTCTAATAGAGTTCCTAGGAAGGAAACTCTTGTGAGGGGGGAGAGAGAACTCTTTTATGTTCACCTTCCACCCGTGAGACCTCAAAGTCAATACAAATTTCCGTGTGAGACTTGGCTCTTTGGAAAGTCGACGCCTGAATTAAGATGTCGTCCAGATAAGGCACCACAGCTATGCCCCTTCGAACCGCCAGGAGGGACCCTAGCACCTTTGTGAAAATTTCTGGGAGCAGTGGCCAACCCGAAAGGAAGAGCCACAAACTGATAATGCTCGTTCAGAAAGGCAAATCTGAGAAACTGGTGATGATCTTTGTGGAGAGGAATGTGCAGATACGCATCCTTTAGATCCACGGTAGTCATATATTGACCCTCCTGGATCATTGGTAAGATAGTCCAAATGGTCTCCATCTTGAATGATGGGACTCTGAGGAATTTGTTTAGTATTTTGAGATCCAGGATTGGTCTGAAAGTTCCTTCTTTTTTGGGAACCACAAACAGGTTTGAGTAAAAACCCAGCCCTTGTTCCACAATTGGAACTGGGTGGATCACTCCCATTGTATGTAGGTCTTCTACACAGCGTAAGAACGCCTCTTTCTTTGTCTGGTCTGTAGACAGACGAGAAATGTGGAACCTTCCCCTTGGAGGGGAGTCCTTGAATTCTAGAATATATCCCTGGGATACAATCTCTAAGGCCCAGGGATCGTGTACGTCTCTTGCCCAGGCCTGAGCGAAGAGAGAGAGTCTGCTCCCTACTAGATCCGATCCTGGATTGGGGGCTACCCCTTCATGCTGTCTTGGAGGCAGCTGCAGGCTTCTTGGCCTGTTTACCCTTGTTCCAGCTCTGGTAAGGTTTCCAGGCTGCCCTGGGTTGTGAAGCGTTAACCCTCTTGCTTTGCAGCAGGGGAGGATGAAGCAAGACCGCTCCTGAAATTCCGAAAAGGAACGAAAATTATTTTGTTTGTTCTTTGTCTTAAAGGACTTGTCCTGAGGGAGAGCATGGCCTTTTCCCCCAGTGATTTCTGAGATAATCTCTTTCAATTCAGGCCCAAAAAGGGTCTTTCCTTTGAAGGGGATGTTCAATAGTTTGGATTTTGACGACACATTGGCCGACCAGGACTTTAGCCATAGTGCCCTGCGCGCCAAAATGGCGAAACCAGAATTCTTTGCCGCTAACTTAGCTCGGAAAGCGGCATCTGTGATAAATGAATTAGCCAGCTTAAGAGCCTTAATTCTGTCCATAATATCCTCATATGAGGTCTCCGTCTAGAGCGCATCTTCCAGCGCCTCGAACCAGAAAGCAGCTGCAGTAGTTACAGGAACAATGCATGCAATAGGTTGGAGAAGAAAACCTTGTTGAACAAAAATTTTCTTAAGTAAAGCCTCTATTTTTTATCCATAGGGTCTTTAAAAGCACAACTGTCCTCAATTGGTATGGTTGTGCGTTTAGCAAGTGAAGAAACAGCGCCCTCCACCTTAGAGACCGTCTGCCACGAGTCCCGCATGGGGTCAGATATGGGGAACATTTTCTTAAAAACAGGAGGGGGAACAAACGGAATACCTGGTCTATCCCACTCCCTAATTACTATATCCGCAATCCTCTTAGGGACCGGGAACACATCAGTGTAAACAGGAACTTCTAGGTACTTGTCCATTTTACACAATTTCTCTGGAACCACCAAAGGGTCGCAGAGTAACTAATACCTCCCTGAGCAATAAACGGAGGTGTTCTAGTTTAAATTTAAAAGCCAACGTATCTGAGTCTGTCTGAGGAGCAACCTTTCCCGAATCAGAAATTTCTCCCTCAGACAGCACATCCCTCGCCCCCATTTCAGAGCGTTGTGAGTGTATATCGGATACGGCTACCAAAGCGTCAGAATGCTCAGAATCTGTTCTTAAAACAGAGCTATCACGCTTTGCAGGTAACACAGGCAGTTTAGAAAAAAACACTGAGAGGGTATTATTCATAACTGCCGCCAAGTCTTGCAAGGTAAAAGAGGTAGACGCACTAGAGGTGCTAGGCGTCGCTTGAGCGGGCGTAACTGGTTGTGACACTTGGGGAGAGGTTAACGGGCTAACCTCATTAACTTCTGCCTGAGAATCATCTTGGGCCACATTTTTAAGTGCAACAATATGTTCTTTATAGTGTATAGACATATCAGTACAAGTGGGACATATTCTGAGAGGGGGTTCCACCATGGCTTCTAAACACATTGAGCAAGGATTTTCCTTGGTGTCAGACATGTTTAACAGACTATTAGTATGACAAACAGGCTAAGAAATCACTTTAATCAAGTAAAAGCATACTTTGCAAAAAAACGTTACTGTGCCTTTAAGAGATAAAGGCACACAATTTTCAAAAAAGGTGAAAAATGCAGCAAACTTTTCGAAATTTTCACAGTATGTTCCTAAAGCATTAGTAAGATTGCACAACTAGCAATAAAAATGATTAACCCCTTAATGCCCAAACCGGATCAATAGAAAGCTAACAACCGGTTAAAACCACTTCAGCACATTGCCACAGCTCTGCTGTGGCCCTACCTGCCCTTAGGAAGCAGATTTGTGGGGGGAAAGCTTCTTATAGGCCCTCAAACTGCAGCAGGACCCTCCATGTGAAACAGCCTGAAGATCTAGTCAATATAACTGCACATCTGAGGTGCGAAATTAGGCCCCTCCCACCTTACTCCGGTGCTGTGAGGCCTAAAGAAACACTCCTAAGTGTTTTAATAATAGCCATGTGTGTAACAACCCCTGAAAGAAACCCAAAAGAACCTTCAAAGTGTCTCAAAAAACTATATTTATCAGTAAAAACCGTTTGCCATTAAATAGTGTCAACCAGCATAAATTAGCCCTGTTATGTAAGCTTGCAATTCTATACTTAGTCTCTGAATAAAGCTTACCCTTCCCTCATGGGGATCTTATCATTCGTTTCTAGCATTATCCCAGTCTTGTCTAGAAATAAATAACTGAACATACCATATTGCAGCCTAACCTGCAAACCGTCCCCGTCCCCTGAAGTTTTCTGGTACTCCTCAGTCCTTTGTGGGAACAGCAGTGGATTTTAGTTACAACATGCTAAAATAATTTTCCTCCCTGCAGAAATCTTCATCCTTTCTGCCAGAGAGTAAAATAGTACACACCGGTACCATTTAAAATAAACTTTTGCTTGTAGAAAACTAAAAACATAATTTATGTAAGAACTTACCTGATAAATTCATTTCTTTCATATTAGCAAGAGTCCATGAGCTAGTGACGTATGGAATATACATTCCTACCAGGAGGGGCAAAGTCTCCCAAACCTCAAAATGCCTACAAATACACCCCTCACCACACCCACAAATCAGTTTAACGAATAGCCAAGAAGTGGGGTGATAAGAAAAAAGTGCGAAAGCATAAAAAATAAGGAATTGGAATAATTGTGCTTTATACAAAAAAATCATAACCACCACAAAAAAGGGTGGGCCTCATGGACTCTTGCTAATATGAAAGAAATGAATTTATCAGGTAAGTTCTTACATAAATTATGTTTTCTTTAATGTAATTAGCAAGAGTCCATGAGCTAGTGACGTATGGGATAATGACTACCCAAGATGTGGATCTTCCACGCAAGAGTCACTAGAGAGGGAGGGATAAAATAAAGACAGCCAATTCCTGCTGAAAATAATCCACACCCAAAATAAAGTTTAAATTTTATAATGAAAAAAACTGAAAACATAAGCAGAAGATTCAAACTGAAACAGCTGCCTGAAGTACTTTTCTACCAAAAACAGCTTCAGAAGAAGAAAACACATCAAAATGGTAGAATTTAGTAAAAGTATGCAAAGAAGACCAAGTTGCTGCTTTGCAAATCTGATCAACCGAAGCTTCATTCCTAAACGCCCAGGAAGTAGAAACTGACCTAGTAGAATGAGCTGTAATCCTTTGAGGCGGAGTTTTACCCGACTCGACATAAGCATGATGAATTAAAGATTTCAACCAAGATGCCAAAGAAATGGCAGAGGCCTTCTGACCTTTCCTAGAACCGGAAAAGATAACAAATAGACTAGAAGTCTTTCGGAAATTCTTAGTGGCTTCAACATAATATTTCAAAGCTCTAACTATATCCAAAGAATGCAATGATTTCTCCTTAGAATTATTAGGATTAGGACATAATGAAGGAACCACAATTTCTCTACTAATGTTGTTGGAATTCACAACCTTAGGTAAAAATTCAAAAGAAGTTCGCAACACCGCCTTATCCTGGTGAAAAATCAGAAAAGGAGACTCACAAGAAAGAGCAGATAATTCAGAAACTCTTCTAGCAGAAGAGATGGCCAAAAGAAACAAAACTTTCCAAGAAAGTAATTTAATGTCCAATGAATGCATAGGTTCAAACGGAGGAGCTTGAAGAGCCCCCAGAACCAAATTCAAACTCCAAGGAGGAGAAATTGACTTAATGATAGGTTTTATACGAACCAAAGCTTGTACAAAACAATGAATATCAGGAAGATTAGCAATCTTTCTGTGAAAAAGAACAGAAAGAGCAGAGATTTGTCCTTTCAAGGAACTTGAAAACCTTTATCCAAACCATCCTGAAGAAACTGTAAAATTCTCGCAATTCTAAAAGAATGCCAGGAAAAATGATGAGAAAGACACCAAGAAATATAAGTCTTCCAGACTCTATAATATATCTCCCTAGATACAGATTTACGAGCCTGTAACATAGTATTAATCACAGAGTCAGAGAAACCTCTTTGACCAAGAATCAAGCGTTCAATCTCCATACCTTTAAATTTAAGGATTTGAGATCCTGATGGAAAAAAGGACCTTGCGACAGAAGCTCTGGTCTTAACGGAAGAGTCCACGGTTGGCAAGAGGCCATCCGGACAAGATCCGCATACCAAAACCTGTGAGGTCATGCTGGAGCTACCAGCAGAACAAATGAGCATTCCTTCAGAATCTTGGAGATCACTCTTGGAAGAAGAACTAGAGGCGGAAAGATATAAGCAGGACTGCTTCCACTGCTTCCGCTTGAGGATCCCTGGATCTGGACAGATACCTGGGAAGTTTCTTGTTTAGATGAGAGGCCATCAGATCTATTTCTGGAAGTCCCCACATTTGAACAATCTGAAGAAATACCTCTGGGTGAAGAGACCATTCGCCCGGATGCAACGTTTGGCGACTGAGATAATCCGCTTCCCAATTGTCTATACCTGGGATATGAACCGCAGAAATTAGACAGGAGCTGTATTCCGCCCAAACCAGAATTCGAGATACTTCTTTCATAGCCAGAGGGCTGTGAGTCCCTCCTTGATGATTGATGTCTGCCACAGATGTGACATTGTCTGTCTGAAAACAAATGAACGATTCTCTATTTAGAAGAGGCCAAGACTGAAGAGCTCTGAAAATTGCATGGAGTTCCAAAATATTGATCGGTAATCTCACCTCCTGAGATTCCCAAACCCCTTGTGCCGTCAGAGACCCCCACACAGCTCCCCAACCTGTAAGACTTGCATCTGTTGAGATTACAGTCCAGGTCGGAAGAACAAAAGAAGCCCCCTGAACTAAACGATGGTGATCTGTCCACCACGTCAGAGTGTGTCGTACAATCGGTTTTAAAGATATTGAGATATCTTTGTGTAATCCCTGCACCACTGGTTCAGCATACAGAGCTGAAGAGGTCACATGTGAAAACGAGCAAAGGGGATCGCGTCTGATGCAGCAGTCATAAGACCTAGAATTTCCATGCATAAGGCTACCGAAGGGAATGATTGTGACTGAAGGTTTCGACAAGCTGAGATCAATTTTAGACGTCTCTTGTCTGTCAGAGATAGAGTCATGGACAATGAATCTATCTGGAAACCCAAAAAGGTTACCCTTGTCTGAGGAATCAATGAACTTTTTAGTAAATTGATCCTCCAACCATGATCTTGAAGAAACAACACAAGTCGATTCGTATGAGATTCTGCTAAATGTGAAGACTGAGCAAGTACCAAGATATCGTCCAAATAAGGAAATACCACAATACCCTGGTCTCTGATTACAGACAGAAGGGCACCGAGAACCTTTGTAAAAATTCTTGGAGCTGTTGCTAGGCCAAATGGCAGAGCCACAAACTGGTAATGCTTGTCTAGGAACGAGAATCTCAGAAACTGATAGTGATCTGGATGAATCGGAATATGCAGATATGCATCCTGTAAATCTATTGTAGACATATAATGCCCTTGTTGAACAAAAGGCAGGATAGTCCTTACAGTTACCATTTTGAATGTTGGTATCCTAACATAACGATTCAATATTTTTAGATCCAGAACTGGTCTGAAGGAATTCTCCTTCTTTGGTACAATGAAGAGATTTGAATAAAACCCCATCCCCTGTTCCAGAACTGGAACTGGCATAATTACTCCAGCCAACTCTAGATCTGAAACACATTTCAGAAATGCTTGAGCCTTCGCTGGATTTACTGGGACACGGGAAAGAAAAAATCTCTTTGCAGGAGGCCTTATCTTGAAGCCAATTCTGTACCCTTCTGAAACAATATTCTGAATCCAAAGATTGTGAACGGAATTGATCCGAATTCCTTTGAAAAAACGTAATCTGCCCCCTACCAGCTGAGCTGGAATGAGGGCCGCACCTTCATGTGGACTTAGGAGCTGGCTTTGATTTTCTAAAAGGCTTGGATTTATTCCAGACTGGAGATGGTTTCCAAACTGATACCGCTCCTGAGGATAAAGGATCAGGCTTTTGTTCCTTGTTGTGACGAAAGGAACGAAAACGATTATTAGACCTAAATTTACCTTTAGATTTTTTATCCTGTGGTAAAAAAGTTCCTTTCCCTCCAGTAACAGTTGAGATAATAAAATCCAACTGAGAACCAAATAATTTATTACCCTGGAAAGAAAGGGAAAGCAGAGTAGACTTAGAAGACATATCAGCATTCCAAGTTTTAAGCCATAAAGCTCTTCTAGCTAAAATAGCTAGAGACATATACCTGACATCAACTCTAATGATATCAAAGATGGCATCACAAATATAATTATTAGCATGTTGAATAAGAATAATAATGCTATGAGAATTATGATCTGTTACTTGTTGCGCTAAAGCTTCCAACCAAAAAGTTGAAGCTGCAGCAACATCCGCCAAAGATATAGCAGGTCTAAGAAGATTCCCTGAACACAAGTAAGCTTTTCTTAGAAAGGATTCAATTTTCCTATCTAAAGGATCCTTAAAGGAAGTACCATCTGCCGTAGGAATGGTAGTACGCTTAGCAAGAGTAGAGACAGCCCCATCAACCTTAGGGATTTTGTCCCAAAATTCTAATCTGTCAGATGGCACAGGATATAATTGCTTAAAACGTTTAGGAGTAAATGAATTACCCAAATTATTCCATTCCCTGGAAATTACTTCAGAAATAGCACCAGGAACAGGAAAAACTTCTGGAATAACTACAGGAGATTTAAAAACCTTATCTAAACGTTTAGATTTAGTATAAAGAGGACCAGAATCCTCAATTTCTAATGCAATTAGGACTTCTTTAAGTAAAGAACGAATAAATTCCATTTTAAATAAATATGAAGATTTATCAGCATCAACCTCTGAGACAGAATCCTCTGAACCAGAGGAATCATTATCAGAATGATGATGTTCATTTAAAAATTCATCTGAAAAATGAGAAGTTTTAAAAGACTTTTTAAGTTTACTAGAAGGAGGAATAACAGACATAGCCTTCTTAATGGATTTAGAAACAAAATCTCTTATGTTATCAGGAACACTGAGTATTAGATGTTGATGGAACAGCAACAGGTAATGTAACTTTACTAAAGGAAATATTATCTGCATTAACAAGTTTGTCATGACATTCAATACAAACAACAGCTGGAGGAACAGCTACCAAATGTTTACAGCAGATACACTTAGCTTTGGTAGCTCCAGCACCAGGCAGCGATTTTCCAGAAGTATCTTCTAACTCAGCTTCAACATGGGACATCTTGCAATATGTAATAGAAAAAACAACATATAAAGCAAAATTGATCAAATTCCTTAAATGACAGTATCAGGAATGGGAAAAAATGCCAGTGAACAAGCTTCTAGCAACCAGAAGCAATAAAAAATGAGACTTAAATAATGTGGAGACAAAAGCGACGCCCATATTTTTTTAGCGCCAAATAAGACGCCCACATTATTTGGCGCCTAAATGCTTTTGGCGCCAAAAATGACGCCACATCCGGAACGCCGACATTTTTGGCGCAAAAGAACGTCAAAAATGACGCAACTTCCGGCGACACGTATGACGCCGGAAACAGAAAAAAAAATTTGCGTCAAAAAAGTCAGCGCCAAGAATGACGCAATAAAATGAAGCATTTTCAGCCCCCGCGAGCCTAACAGCCCACAAGGAAAGTCAAATTTTAAGGTAAGAAAAAAATTTGTTTTATTCAAATGCATTATCCCAAATATGAAACTGACTGTCTGAAAATAAGGAATGTTGAACATCCTGAGTCAAGGCAAATAAATGTTTGAATACATATATTTAGAACTTTATAAAAAAGTGCCCAACCATAGCTTAGAGTGTCACAGAAAATAAGACTTACTTACCCCAGGACACTCATCTACATGTTGTAGAAAGCCAAACCAGTACTGAAACGAAAATCAGCAGAGGTTATGGTATATATATATATATATATATATATATATATATATATATATATATATATATATATATATATATATATATATATATATATATATATATATAAATATAAATATAAGAGTATATCGTCGATCTGAAAAGGGAGGTAAGAGATGAATCTCTACGACCGATAACAGAGAACCTATGAAATAGACCCCGTAGAAGGAGATCATTGAATTCAAATAGGCAATACTCTCCTCACATCCCTCTGACATTCACTGCACGCTGAGAGGAAAACCGGGCTCCAACCTGCTGCGGAGCGCATATCAACGTAGAATCTAGCACAAACTTACTTCACCACCTCCATAGGAGGCAAAGTTTGTAAAACTGATTTGTGGGTGTGGTGAGGGGTGTATTTGTAGGCATTTTGAGGTTTGGGAAACTTTACCCCTCCTGGTAGGAATGTATATCCCATACGTCACTAGCTCATGGACTCTTGCTAATTACATGAAAGAAACTACAATTCTAACACCACATTCACTTTACCCTCCCGAGAGGGACCCTATTGCTTAGAGCCGGCAAAGAGAATGACTGGGGGGTGGAGCTAGAGGGGGAGCTATATTTACAGCTCTGCTGTGTGCTCTCTTTGCCACTTCTTGTTAGGAAGGAGAATATCCCACAAGTAAAGGATGAATCCGTGGACTGGATACACCTTACAAGAGAAAAACCTTCATCAACGAGAAGCCATGAAGAGCCAGGCTGAGGTTTGCAAAAGACCGTAAGGATTGGACCGTAGAGGACAAGAGTAAGGGTCATCTTCTCTGATGAGTAAAATTTTCAGCTTTGCACAACACCTGGTTGTCTAAAGGTTAGATGGAGATCCTTGAGAGGCCTAGAAGCCACAGTGTGCCGTTCCCACTGTAAATTAGGTGGAGGATCGGTTATGATCTGGGGGTGTTTCAGCAATTGGGCAGATTGTACAAGGCTATCCTGGAATAAAACTTTTTTCCTTCTGCACTGACAATGTTCTCAAACTCTGAGGATTGTTTTTTAAAGCAGGACAATGCTCCATGCCACACAGCTAGGTCAATCAAGGTGTGGATGAAGGACCACTAGATCAAGACCTTATGTCCAGCCCTGTCTCCAGACCTGAACCCAATTGAAAACCTCAGGAATGTGATCAAGTGTTAGCTGAATGGTCACAAGTCATCAAACAAATCAGAGCATGTCGAGACACATTAAAGCTGTGATTAAAAATCAGGGTTATTCCACAAAATGATTTCTGAACTCTTTAATTATTAGTATTTTGTTTAAATGTGAATAAGAACTTGTGTTCTTTGCATTATTTGAGGTCTAAAAACACAGCATCTTTTTTGTTATGTTGACCGGTTGTAATTTTCTGCAAATACATGTTCTAAATGACAATATTTTTATTTGGAATTTGGGAGAAATGTCAAAAATGTTAATTTTACTCAAACACATACCTATAAATAGTAAAACCAAAGAAACTGATAATTTTGTAGTGGTCTTCTCTAGATAGCATAGACAGGCACACAGACAGACAGATTCAATAGATAAATAGATTCAATAAATAGATAGCCTCCCCTGCAAAGTTCTATTTTTGAAGTTCCTGTAATTTACAGGAAATCTGAAGCATGAAAACCAATTGATTAAAAAAAAAGAAAAATAAATGGGGACAGGCATGTAAAACAATTTAAAAATGATATGTATATGGCCAGCTGATCATTTTTTAGTTACTCTTTTTTTTGTAGCTAATGTCTTAATTGAATAATTATGGTTTATAATGTTAGATAACCTTGTATAGGAGTGAATTGCACTGTGCAAATCCAGATCTTAGTGTGTTGCACTCCGAAAAGAGACTAATGCCACAAGTGACCGCCTTCTTCCGCATTCGGGATCCAAATGCACAAATCTAAGGAGCAACAGGACCGGAGCTTAGTGTATGCCACTGTCTGAGTGCAATTGGATCTGTAGCAGCAAAGCAACAAATAAATATATATTGAGACACAAATGCGCACACAGCTCTGTGCCCAGAGAAGAGAGGTGTGGGCGTTAGGACAGGCAAGTAACGCCCACTCATGGAGCGTGATAACATCCATACATATTCATATCTACAGCACTCAGAGCAGAGGGGGTGGGGGGGAGTGCAGCATCACGGGATCCCAGCAACCAGGAAAGTGAGAAAATAATGCGCAGATATAGAGATGCCAAGGCAGTAATATAGAAGTCTGGAGCAGAACAGTTTTAATAGGCAGTTTTAATAGGCCACAATTAAGGATTAAGGATTATCCCAGGTTGGATCTGTCAGACAAAAAGGAAAATCGCCTTAGCCCTCTGACCTCATAGTAGATGTATTACAACACACTTTGGCAAATAAGGTGTTAAAAAGGAAGCTACTGGTACCATGGACATCTGCAAATTTAAATTTGGGGGGGTTCATTTCCAAAAATTATTCTCTCATTATTCAGACAGTGCATGCAATATTAAAAAACATTTTAAATTCACTTCTGTAATCAAATTTGTTTTGTTCAGTTGGTATCCTTTGTTGAAAGGAAATGCTGGGAGCTAGCTGGTGACTAATGGCTACACAACTATACATATTGGTTCAACAGGTTCCCAGTAGTGCATTGTTGCTCTGCAGCTGACTTTAACCATGTGTTTACTTTTAGCTATGTGTTTAATCATTTTGCAGGAATTAAACACAGTTATCAATGCAAAGACGAGCTGTAAATGGACTTGCAAAAAAAAAAAGTGACAGGATAACCTAACAGACATGTCTGGCAGCAATTAGAAAGAAAACACAACTTAAATACATGCAAAATGTTAAGACGTTTATAGTAAGGGATTACATGTTCCGGCGTTACAGAACCCCTTTACAAGTTATACGTGTAATAATAGACTGAATCGATGGATGTTTTATTGTCCGCATACCAACCAAAGACTTCAATACAAAGAAGTGACACCGCACAAGCAGACCTACACACTGCAGGGACAAATAGGATTTTTTATGTTAAAGCGATATAAACCCCAAAAAAAATTTTTCAGGATTTAGACAGAGCATACAATTTAGACAGAGCATACCAGTCATTCGACCGAAGGTATAGGAAGAAAAAGGAGAAACTAAAAAGGTGCAGAGGTGACTGAAGTTTTAAATAAAAAAATATAATCTGTCTTACATTGACAGGGCGGGCCGTGGACTCGTCGTATCATAGAAGAAATCAATTTATCAGGTAAGCATAAATTTACTTTTCTTCTATAAGATACGATGAGTCCACGGATTCATCATTTACTTGTGGGATACAATACCAAAGCTACAGGACACGGATGAACGGGAGGGACAAGACAGATACCTAAATAGCCTCAGAAGAAGCAAAAGTTTTAAATTAGTAAAATTTGGAAAAGGTATGAAGGGAAGACCAAGTCGCAGCCTTACAAATCTCTTAAACAGAAGCATCGTTTTTAAAAGCCCATGTTGAAGCCACCGCTCTAGTAGAATGAGCTGTAATCCTTTCAGGAGGCTGCTGTCCAGCAGTCTCGTATGCCAAACGGATGATGCTTTTCAGCCAAAAAGAGTTGCATTGTAATGCAGATAGCTGAGAAACTCTTCGAGCAGAAGAGATAGCAACTAAAAACAGAACTTTCCAAGATAGAAGTTTAATATCTATGGAATGCATAGGTTCAAACGGAACCCCTTGAAGAACATTAAGAACTAAATTCAAACTCCATGGCGGAGCAACAGGTTTAAACACAGGCTTAATTCTAACCAAAGCCTGACAAAACAACTGAACGTCTGGGACATCTGCCAGACGCTTGTGCAGTAAGATTGACAAAGCAGAAATCTGTCCCTTTAAGGAACTAGCTGATAACCCCTTCTCCAATTCTTCTTGGAGAAAGGACAAAATCCTAGGAATCCTGATCTTACTCCATGAGTAGCCTTTGGATTCGCACCAATAAAGATATTTACGCCATATCTTATGATAAATTTTCCTAGTGACAGGCTTTCGAGCCTGAATCAAGGTATCTATGACCGACTCAGAGAATCCCCGCTTAGATAAAATCAAGCGTTCAATCTCCAGGCAGTCAGCCGCAGAGCAACTAGATTTGGATGTTGGAACGGACCCTGAATGAGAAGGTCCTGTCTCAGTGGCAGTTTCCACGGTGGCAGAGATGACATTTCCTCCAGATCTGCATACCAAGTCCAGCGTGGCCACGCAGGTGCTAACAAAATTACCGAAGCCCTCTCCTGTTTGATTCTGGCAATCAGACGAGGAAGGAGAGGAAAAAATGGAAACACATAAGCCAGGTTGAATGACAACGGTACTGCTAGAGTATCTATCAGTACTGCTTGAGGATCCCTTGATCTGGACCCGTAACAAGGAAGTTTGGCATTCTGACGAGATGCCATCAGATCCCATTCTGGTGTGCCCCATTGATGAATCAATTGTGAAAACACCTCCGGATGGAGCTCCCACTCCCCCGGATGAAAAGTCTGACGACTGAGAAAATCCGCTTCCCAGTTCTCCACTCCTGGGATATAGATTGCTGATAGATGGCAAGAGTGATTCTCTGCCCATCGAATTATTTTGGAAACCTCTATCATCGCTAGAGAACTCTTTGTTCCCCCTTGATTGATATATGCTACAGTCGTGATATTGTCCGACTGGAACCTTATGAATTTGTCCGAAGCCAGCTGAGGCCACGCCTGAAGCGTGTTGAATATCGCTCTCAGTTCTAGAATATTTATTGGAAGGAGAGCCTCCTCCTGAGTCCACACACCCTGCTCCTTCAGGGAATTCCAGACTGCACCCCAGCCCAAGAGGCTGGCGTCCGTCGTCACTGACCCATGCTGGCCTGCGGAAACACATTCCCTGGGACAGATGATCCTGTGACAACCACCAAAGAAGAGAGTCTCTGGTCTCTTGATCCAGATTTATCTGAGGAGATAAATTTGCATAATCCCCATTCCACTGTGAGCATGCATAGTTGCAGTGGTCTGACATGCAAGCGAGCAAACGGAACTATGTCCATTGCCGCTACCATTAGTCCGATTACCTCCATACATTGAGCCACTGACGGCAGAGGAATGGAATAAAGTGCTCGGCAAGTGGTTAAGATCTTTGAATTTTTGTAATTTTGTAAGAGGAACAAGTGAACTCTTCTTTATGTTCACCTCCCACCGTTAGATCTTAGAAAAGCAAACACGATGTCCGTGTGAGATTTGGCTAGATGGTAAGTTGACGCCTGAATCAAGATATCGTCCAGATAGGGCGCCACTGCTATGCCCCGTGGCCTTAGAACCGCCAAAAGGGACCCTAGCACCTTTGTGAAAATTCTGGGAGCTGTGGCCAACCCGAAAGTAAGGGCCACAAACTGGTAATGTTTGTCCAGGAAGGCGAACCTGAGGAACTGGTGATGATCTTTGTGGATAGGAATGTGAAGATACGCATCCTTCAAATCCACGGTGGTCATATATTGACCCTCCTGGATCATTGGTAAAATTGTCAGAATGGTCTCCATCTTGAAGGATGGGACTCTGAGAAATTTGTTTAGAATTTTGAGATCTAAAATCGGTCTGAAGGATCCCTCTTTTTTGGGAACCAAGAACAGATTGAAGTAAAACCCCTGCCCCTGTTCTGCTTTTGGAACTGGGTAGATTACACCCATAGTATATAGGTCTTCTACACAGCGTAAGAAAGCCTCTCTTTTTGTCTGGTTTACAGACAAACGTGAAAGATGAAATCTCCCCCTTGGAGGAGAATCTTTGAATTCTAGATGATAGCCCTGGGTCACGATTTCTAAAGCTCAGGAATCCTGAACGTCTCTTGCCCAAGCCTGAGCGAAGAGAGAAAGTCTGCTCCCTACTAGATCCGGTCCCGGATCTGGGGCTGTCCCTTCATGCTGTCTTGGTAGCAGCAGCGGGCTTCTTGGCCTGTTTACCTTTATTCCAGGTCTGGTTAGGTCTCCAGACTGACTTGGCTTGAGCAAAATTCCCCTCCTGCTTTGTGGCAGGGGAGGAAGTAGAGGGACCACCTTTGACGTTTCGAAAGGAACGAAAATTATTTTGTTTGGCCCTCATTCCATTTGTCTTGTCCTGAGAAAAGGCATGGCCTTTTCCTCCAGTGATGTCGGAAATGATCTCCTTCAGTTCAGGCCCAAATAGGGTTCTACCTTTGAAAGGAATAGCTAATAGCTTAGATTTTGATGACACATCAGCAGACCAGGACTTAAGCCATAACGCTCTATGCGCTAAAATGGCAAAACCTGAATTCTTTGCCGCTAATTTATCACCTCTTTTACTTTACCCTTCCTAGTACTTAGAGTAGGCAAAGAGAATGACTGGGGGTGGAGTCACGGGAGGAGCTATATAGACAGCTCTGCTGTGGTGCACTTTGACACTTCCTGTTAGCAGGAGGATAATATCCCACAAGTAAAGGATGAATCCGTGGACTCGTCGTATCTTATAGAAGAAATAGTTGCGTGAAAACCATAGTAAGAAAGAGACCAGATTATTATTTTTTTTTGCAGATACAGGTAGCCTTCAGTTTACGCCGGGGTTAGGTTCCAGAAGGAATGGTTGTAAATCGAAACCCAGTTTATAATGTAAGTCAATGGGAAGTGAGGGAGATAGGTTCCAGGCCCCTCTCAAAATTGTCATAAAGTAATACATTATTTTTAAAGCTTTGAAACGAAGACTTTAAATGCTAAACAGCATTATAAACCTAATAAAATAATCACACTACACAGAATAACAGAATTTATGCTTACCTGATAAATTACTTTCTCCAACGGTGTGTCCTGTCCACGGCGTCATCCATTACTTGTGGGATATTCTCCTCCCCTACAGGGAAATGCAAGGAGAGCACACAGCAAGAGCTGTCCATATAGCTCCCCTTCTGGCCCCGCCCCCCAGTCATTCGACCGACGGTTAGGAGAAAAAGGAGAAACTATAGGGTGCCGTGGTGACTGTAGTGTATAAAGAAAAAGAAAAAATTTTCAAACCTGATTAAAAAAACCAGGGCGGGCCGTGGACCGGACACACCGTTGGAGAAAGTAATTTATCAGGTAAGCATAAATTCTGTTTTCTCCAACATTGGTGTGTCCGGTCCATGGCGTCATCCATTACTTGTGGGAACCAATACCAAAGCTTTAGGACACGGATGAAGGGAGGGAGCAAATCAGGTTACCTAAACAGAAGGCACCACGGCTTGCAAAACCTCTCTCCCAAAAACAGCCTCCAAAGAAGCAAAAAACATAATTTATGCTTACCTGATACATTTATTTCTCTTGTAGTGTGTTCAGTCCACGGGTTATCCATTACTTATGGGATATATTCTCCTTCCCAACAGGAAGTTGCAAGAGGATCACCCAAGCAGAGCTGCTATATAGCTCCTCCCCTCACATGTCATATCCAGTCATTCGACCGAAACAAGACGAGAAAGGAGAAACTATAAGGTGCAGTGGTGACTGGAGTTATAATTTTAAAATTTAGAACCTGCCTTAAAAAGACAGGGCGGGCCGTGGACTGAACACACTACAAGAGAAATAAATTTATCAGGTAAGCATAAATTATGTTTTCTCTTGTTAAGTGTGTTCAGTCCACGGGTCATCCATTACTTATGGGATACTAATACCAAAGCTAAGTACACGGATGATGGGAGGGACAAGGCAGGAACATTAAACAGAAGGAACCACTGTCTGTAAAACCTTTCTCCCAAAACCAGCCTCCGAAGAAGCGAAAGTGTCAAATTTGTAAAATTTGGAAAAAGTATGAAGTGAAGACCAAGTTGCAGCCTTGCAAATCTGTTCAACAGAGGCCTCATTCTTAAAGGCCCAGGTGGAAGCCACAGCTCTGGTGGAATGAGCTGTAATTCTTTCAGGAGGCTGCTGTCCAGCAGTCTCATAGGCTAAACGTATTATGCTACGAAGCCAAAAAGAGAGAGAGGTAGCCGAAGCCTTTTGACCTCTCCTCTGTCCAGAGTAAACGACAAACAGAGAAGAAGTTTGTCTAAAATCTTTAGTTGCCTGTAAGTAGAACTTCAGAGCACAGACCACGTCTAGATTATGCAAAAGACGTTCCTTCTTTGAAGAAGGATTAGGACATAATGATGGAACAACAATCTCTTGATTGATATTCCTGTTAGAAACAACCTTAGGTAAAAACCCAGGTTTAGTACGCAGAACTACCTTGTCTGAATGAAAGATCAGATAAGGAGAATCACAATGTAAGGCAGATAACTCAGACTCTTCGAGCCGAGGAAATAGCCATCAAAAACAAAACTTTCCAAGATAAAAGCTTAATATCAATGGAATGAAGGGGTTCAAACGGAACACCCTGAAGAACTTTAAGAACCAAGTTTAAGCTCCACGGAGGAGCAACAGCTTTAATTCTAGCCAAAGCCTGACAAAAGGCCTGGACGTCTGGATTCTCTGCCAGACGTTTGTGTAAAAGAATAGACAGAGCTGAAATCTGTCCCTTTAGCGAACTAGCGGATAAACCCTTTTCTAAACCCTCTTGTAGAAAAGCTAATATCCTAGGAATCCTAACCTTACTCCATGAGTAACTCTTGGATTCGCACCAATATAAATATTTACGCCATATCTTATGGTAAATTTTTCTTGTCACAGGTTTCCGAGCCTGTATTAATGTATCAATAACCGAATCCGAAAACCCACGCTTTGATAGAATCAAGCGTTAAATTTCCAGGCAGTCAGCCTCAGAGAAATTAGGTTTGGATGGTTGAAAGGACCCTGAATTAGAAGGTCCTGCCTCAGAGGAAGAGACCATGGTGGACAGGACGACATGTCCACTAGGTCTGCATACCAGGTCCTGCGTGGCCACGCAGGCGCTATCAGAATTACCGATGCCCTCTCCTGTTTGATCCTGGCAATCAGCCGAGGTAGCAACGGAAATGGTGGAAACACATAAGCTATGTTGAAAACCCAAGGGGCTGCTAATGCATCTACCAGCACCGCTCCCGGTCCCTGGACCTGGATCCGTAACAAGGAAGCTTTGCGTTCTGGCGAGATGCCATGAGATCCAGATCCGGTTCGCCCCAACGACGAATCAGTTGAGCAAATACCTCCGGGTGAAGTTCCCACTCTCCCGGATGAAAAGTCTGGCGACTTAGGAAATCCGCCTCCCAGTTCTCTACGCCTGGGATGTGAATCGCTGACAGGTGGCAAGAGTGAGACTCTGCCCAGCGAATTATCTTCGAGACTTCCAACATCGCTAGGGAACTCCTGGTTCCCCCTTGATGATTGATGTAAGCCACAGTCGTGATATTGTCCGACTGAAATCTGATGAACCTCAGCTTTGCTAACTGAGGCCAAGCTAGAAGAGCATTGAATATTGCTCTTAATTCTAGAATGTTTATTGGGAGGAGTTTCTCCTCCTGAGTCCACGATCCCTGAGCCTTCAGGGAATTCCAGACTGCTCCCCAGTCTAGAAGGCTGGCATCCGTTGTTACAATCGTCCAATCTGGCCTGCGAAAGGTCATTCCTTTGGACAGATGAACCGGTGACAACCACCAGAGAAGCGAATCTCTGGTCTCCTGGTCCAGATTTAGCAAAGGGGACAGATCTGAGTAATCCCCGTTCCATTGACTGAGCATGCATAGTTGCAGCGGTCTGAGATGCAGGCGCGCAAATGGCACTATGTCCATTGCCGCGACCATTAAGCCGATTACCTCCATGCACTGAGCTACTGATGGGCTTGGAACGGAATGAAGGACACGGCAAGCATTGAGAATCTTTGATAACCTGGACTCCGTCAGGTAAATCTTCATCTCTACAGAATCTATAAGAGTACCTAGAAAAGGAACCCTTGTGAGTGGTAACAGAGAACTCTTTTCCACGTTCACTTTCCACCCATGCGACCTCAGAAATGCTAGAACTATCTCTGTATGAGACTTTGCATTCTGAAAACTTGACGCTTGTATCAGAATGTCGTCTAGGTACGGAGCCACCGCTATGCCTCGTGGTCTTAGTACCGCCAGAAGTGAGCCCAGAACCTTCGTAAAAATTCTCGGGGCCGTGGCTAACCCGAAGGGAAGAGCCACAAACTGGTAATGTCTGTCTAGAAAGGCAAAACTCAGGTACCGATAATGATCTTTGTGAATCGGTATATGAAGGTAAGCATAATTTAAGTCCACCGTGGTCATATATTGACCCTCTTGGATCATGGGTAGGATGGTTCGAATGGTTTCCATCTTGAACGATGGTACCCTTAGGAATTTGTTTAAGATCTTTAAGTCCAAGATTGGTCTGAAGGTTCCCTCTTTTTTGGGAACCACAAATAGATTTGAGTAAAATCCTTGTCCCTGTTCCTATCGCGGAACTGAGTGGATCACTCCCATGATTAAGAGGTCTTGTACACATTGTAGAAATGCCTCTCTCTTTACTAGGTTTGTCGATAACCTCGAAAGATGGAACCTCCCTTGTGGAGGAGAGGTTTTGAAATCCAGAAGGTATCCCTGAGATATAATCTTTAACGTCCAGGGATCCTGCACATCTCTTGCCCAAGCCTGGGCAAAGAGAGAAAGTCTGCCCCCCACTAAATCCGTCTCCGGATAGGGGGCCCTGTCTTCATGCTGTCTTAGGGGCGGGAGTAGGCTTTCTGGCCTGCTTGCCCTTGTTCCATGACTGGTTGCCTTTCCAACCCTGTCTGTAACGAGCAGTAGTTCCTTCCTGTTTTGGAGCGGAGGAAGTCGATGCTGCTCCTGCCTTGAAGTTACGAAAGGCACGAAAATTAGGCTGTTTGGCCTTTGGTTTGGCCCTGTCCTGAGGAAGGGCGTGGCCCTTACCTCCCGTAATGTCAGCAATAATTTCCATCAAGCCGGGCCCGAATAAGGTCTGCCCTTTGAAAGGAATCTTAAGTAGCTTAGACTTGGAAGTTACATCCGCTGACCAGGATTTAAGCCAGAGCGCTCTGCGCGCCTGTATGGCGAATCCGGAATTTTTAGCCGTAAGTTTGGTTAGATGTACTACGGCATCTGAAACAAACGCATTAGCTTGCTTAAGGGTTCTAACTTTGCTCAAAGCCTCATCCAACGGCTCTGTGCGAATCGCCTCTTCCAGAGACTCAAAGCAGAATGCCGCTGCAGCCGTGACAGGCGCAATGCATGCAAGAGGCTGCAATATAAAACCCTGTTGAACAAACATTTTCTTAAGATAACCCTCTAATTTTTTATCCATTGGATCTGAGAAAGCACAGCTATCCTCCACCGTGATAGTGGTACGCTTGGCTAACGTAGAAACTGCTCCCTCCACCTTAGGGACCGTCTGCCATAAGTCTCGTGTGGTGGCGTCTATAGGGAACATTTTTCTAAATATCGGGGGGAGGGGAAAAAAGGCACACCGGGTCTATCCCACTCCTTACTTATAATTTCTTTAAGTCTTTTTGGTATAGGAAAAACGTCAGTACACACCGGTACCGCATAGTATCTATCCAACCTACACAATTTCTCTGGAATTGCCACCGTGTCCCTAGTAACACACGGAGGTTCTCAAGCTTAAATTTAAAATTTCTGAATCCGGTCTCCCTGGATCAGAACCGTCACCGACAGAATGAAGCTCACCGTCCTCATGTTCTGCAAATTGTGACGCAGTATCAGACATGGCTCTCGTGTCATCAGCGCGCTCTATCCTTAACCCAGAGCTATCGCGTTTGCCCCTTAATTCGGGCATATTATATAATACTTATTTCATAACATTAGCCATATCATGTAAAGTGATTTGTAAGGGCCTAGATGTACTAGGTGTCTCAATCCTACGCATCTCCCGAGCGGGAGACGCAGGTACTGACACGTGAGGAGAGTTAGGCGGCATAACTTCCCCCTCGTTGTCTGGTGATAGTTTCTTTATCGGTACAGATTGACTTTTATTCAAAGCAATATCAATACAATTGGTACACATCGTTCTATTGGGCTCCACATTGGCTTTTGAACATGATGAACAAACAGTTTCCTCTGAATCAGACATGTTTAAACAGACTTAGCAATGAAACTAACAAGCTTGGAAATCACTTTCAATAAGTTTACAAGCAATATAAAAAACGCTGCAGCGCTTCAAAAATACAGATATAATTAAACAATTCTTAACAAGAAGTGTATTATTAGCAGAGGATTGCACCCATTAGCAAAAGGATGATTAACCCCTCAATATCCAAAACGGATAAAACAGATATCAATTAAGATTTAACGCTTTTAATCACAGTCAGCACACTGTCACAGATCTGCTGTGACTGATTACCTCCCTCACAAATGAAATTTGCAGACCCCTGAGCTCTCTAGAGACGTCCTGGATCAAGGAGGAAGAAGCAGGAAGACTGTGCAAGAATTTTAACTGTGCAACAAGGCGCTAAAACAAGGGCCCTCCCACTCCAATCACAACAGTGGGAGCTCTGATATAACGGTTTCGATGCAGAAAAATATGTTAGCCATGTGGAAAAAAATCATGCCCAAAGCGATTTATCACCAAAGTACCTCACAAAAACGAATAACATGCCAGTAAACATTTTATTAAAAAACAACATTTTTCAATGTCATGCAAAGCTATCACTAAGCCTGCTACCAGTCGCTACCACTGCAGAGAAGGCTTAAGTATTATTTCAGTGTTAACAGTATTTTCTCAGTCAAATTCTAGTCCCTAGAAAATAACTCGACTGCACATACATTTATCAGCCTGATACCAGTTGCCACTACTGCATTTAAGGCTGTACTTACATCATACAGTAACAGCAGTATTTTCTTAGTCAATTCCATTCCCAGAAAATAAAGTACTGCACATACCTCATTTGCGGAGGACCCCGCATGCTATTCCCAGTTTCTGAAGTTACCCCACTCCTCAGAATGTCGAGAACAGCCAGTGGATCTTAGTTACGTCTGCTAAGATCATAGAAAAAAAACGCAGGCAGTTTCTTCTTCCAAATACTGCCTGAGATAGAAAAATAGCACACTCCGGTGCCATTTAAAATAAACTTTTGATTGAAGAATAGTTAAGTAAAAACTCCAGCTCCTCTCGCGACCTCCTTCTTTGTTGAGGGTTGCAAGAGAATGACTGGGTATGACATGTGAGGGGAGGAGCTATATAGCAGCTCTGCTTGGGTGATCCTCTTGCAACTTCCTGTTGGGAAGGAGAATATATCCCATAAGTAATGGATGACCCGTGGACTGAACACACTTAATAAGAGAAAACCGTTTTAAAACAAAACCGTTACTGTCTCTTTAAATGTTAAACAGGGCACACTTTATTACTGAATATGTGAAAAACTATGAAGGAATTATCCAATCTTTACCAAATTTTCACCACAGTGTCTTAATGCATTCAAAGTATTGCACCCCAATTTTCAAGCTGTTAACCCTAAAAATGTGGAAACCGGAGACGTTTGCAATTTTAACCCCACTACAGTCCCAGCCACAGCCTTTGTTGTGACTTCAACTATCCCAGGGGGGTATTTCAAGCCTTCTAGGAACGTTTTCAGTGGACACCAGACCATCTCACATGCATCTGCATGCACAGTACTTAAAAGAAACTGCGCAATAATGGCGCAAAAATGAAGCTCTGCCTAATACAGTGAAAGGCCCTGACTGGGAAGGTGTCTTAACTAGTGCCTGGCGATAAAAAACGTTCCCCAAATAATAAAAGCGTGAAATCCACTTCAAACTTTAAATAAAAACTTAAATAAACAATCGATTTAGCTCTTAAGAGTGTCCACCAGTTAATAGCCCATAATAAGCCCTTTATTCTTTCTAAGTCTAAGAAAATGGCTTACCGATCCCCATGAGGGAAAATGACAGCCTTCCAGCATTACACAGTCTTGTTAGAAAATGGCTAGTCATACCTTGAGCAGAAAAGTCTGCACACTGTTCCCCCCAACTGAAGTTCTCTCATCTCAACAGTCCTGTGTGGGAACAGCAATCGATTTTAGTTACTGCTGCTAAAATCATACTCCTCTTTTAAACAGAACCCTTCAGCTCTTTCTGTTTCAGAGTAAATAGTACATACCAGCACTATTTTAAAATAACAAACTCTTGATAGAAGAAATAAAAAACTACAACTAACACCACAAACTCCTCACCATCCCCGTGGAGAAGCTACTTGTTCAGAGCGGCAAGGAGAATAACTGGGGGGCGGAGCCAGAGGGGGAGCTATATGGACAGCTCTTGCTGTGTGCTCTCCTTGCCTTTCCCTGTAGGGGAGGAGAATATCCCACAAGTAATGGATGACGCCGTGGACCGGACACACCAATGTTGGAGAAATATAATTAAACTAAGTTAAATGAACAAAAACATTTGCTAAACAGCATTATAAACCTAATAAAATAATCACACAACACAGACTTCACTTTTTCTGCACACAGTTATTTCTATGCATTCCAATCTGGACTGATTTATAGACAGGAGGATCTTATTCCTTTGAAATCTGCTCGATAGCTCAGGTCTGGTTAAACTGATTAATTTCAGCTTCCTTCGCTTTGCTGCAACACAAGCGGACAGCTCCACCTACTGGCTATTTTAATAAATGCACTGCTTCTCAATGCTTTTCAATAGCAGTCACATGACTGGGGAAAAAAGGTTGTTATTCTGAAACTGTGTAAATTGAACCGTTGCAAAACGAGGGCCACCTGTACAATTTTTTAATGTAGTGAACAAACCATATCATGATTGTTTAAGCGTCTGTACAGCAGTAAAGCTTTGGGCATTGTCTATTTGATCCGATAACCACTAACACTGCAGCATGCAGTGAACAAACATGCAACCGCTTAATGGCAGCTCTCTCATACTCACACACAACTGATGGTTTCTATTAGAACTCTACTAAAAACCTACAGATTCTCACTCCCTCAATTACACATTGAAATCAGAAGAAAACTATAAGGATTCAGGTAGTGCGTACAATTTTATACAACCTTTCACTTCACTTTGCACAATCCTGAACCTGCCTCAGTATGCTTCCACATTAAAGTTTTATGAACATCGGCAGGTGTTTAATGCAGTGATCAGAAACCAAAAAATACTTCTGCCCTTAAAGGGACAGACTACTTGAAAACTTGTATTGTTTAACCCCTTAACGACCAAGGACGTACAGGGTACATCCTACAAAAAAGGTCAGTTAACGACCAAGGACGTACCCTGTATGTCCTTAGGGGTTTCAAGCGGTG
The DNA here is from genome assembly GCF_027579735.1 of Bombina bombina. Classification (NCBI taxonomy): domain Eukaryota; kingdom Metazoa; phylum Chordata; class Amphibia; order Anura; family Bombinatoridae; genus Bombina; species Bombina bombina. The sequence goes on from NC_069510.1 coordinate 106,058,505, forward strand.
GAAGGGATCCTTATAGCTTCCAGCCGCTTTCAAGGTATTGCAGTGATGCCTCGATATTGAGGCATCACTGCAATACCTTTTTTGGCACAACGATGCAGGGATTGTTGGTGGGTGGGTGTTGGTGGGTGGGAGGTCCATCGCTGGGAAACTTCCAGAGGCTGTCGGGTGCGCGCGCAGGAGTGGGGCGCTGGTGCTAGGGTTGCCACCTTTTAGCCAGAAAATTCCTGAACACTTTTTAAGTGGGCGTGGAGAGGATGTGTCTCAGGGCATGGCGTCTTGCGGCCTCAAATTCATATATATTAATTATCCCCAAGGAAGAATATACAGTGATCCGAGAGGTCATCGCAGAAAATACATCATGTCTGCAGAAAGAACAGGACAGATGCAGGAACTTTTATTGCTTTAAATTTGCAGCAGTGCTACACATCAGGCTGTTTTTTTTCAAACAGTGCTGTGCTCTGGCTACACTGTGTAAGTTTTGCTTATTACAGTGCATCCACAGCAAAGTGCTGTTTGCCACTTTACTGCATATTTGACTGTTCACTTCAAAGCAGCAACCTATTGATTGTTGACTGTCTCTCCGATTGTTTTCAATCCCAACCCCTAGCATTTCCCAGTCTGCTGTTTTTTTCTGAATATAAGCCATTCTTATGAGCAGTGCACATTTTTTATTATTACATTTCTATGTTAGACCAAAAGAAAAGGAAACAAAATTATTCAAGAGGCTTTTCACAATTTATTTTTTTGCCTGCAGCTAATTTGCAATCCAATTCTCAACTGATGAAATATATTATAAAAAAAATTTAAAATTTAATTATTCTCCAGTTAATCAACACATTGCATTTGAACTGGTGCTTTAATGTAGCTGCCTAATTTAAAATTGATTTTATTTAAAAATAACCTGTAGAAATTTTTTTACTAAATAAATCTCATTGAAGAACGTAAAAAAAAAGTTCTGCGTCTGGGATAATTTTATATATATATATATATATATATATATATATATATATATATATATATATATATATATATATATATATATATATATACACACACATATATACACATACATACACACACACACACACTGTATATACACACACACACATATATATATATATATATATATTATATTTTATATATTTATATAAAGTATATAAATAGTATGATATAACTGGAAACGGTGGGGAAAATGAAAGTTTCAAAAGGGATCTGGGAGGGGGAGGGGCTAGGGTATGGAGGGGGGCAGCTACACTACAGAAAAAGTGGGATTTAAAAAAAATACAATTTATGCTTACCTGATAAAAATGTATTTCTTTTACGATGTACCGAGTCCAAGGATTCATCCTAATTTGTGGGATATTTTCCTTCCTGACAGGAAGTAGCAAAGAGAGCACCATAGCAGAGCTGTCCATATAGCTCCACCCCCCAGTCATTCGACCGAAGGCCAAGGAAGAAAAGGAGAAACTATAAGGTGCAGAGGTGACTGAAGTTTACATAAAAAACAGAATTTATGTTTACCTGATAAATTACTTTCTCCAACGGTGTGTCCGGTCCACGGCGTCATCCTTACTTGTGGGATATTCTCCACCCCAACAGGAAATGGCAAAGAGCCCAGCAAAGCTGGTCACATGATCCCTCCTAGGCTCCGCCTTCCCCAGTCATTCGACCGACGTAAAGGAGGAATATTTGCATAGGAGAAATCATATGATACCGTGGTGACTGTAGTTAAAGAAAATAAATTATCAGACCTGATTAAAAAACCAGGGCGGGCCGTGGACCGGACACACCGTTGGAGAAAGTAATTTATCAGGTAAACATAAATTCTGTTTTCTCCAACATAGGTGTGTCCGGTCCACGGCGTCATCCTTACTTGTGGGAACCAATACCAAAGCTTTAGGACACGGATGAAGGGAGGGAGCAAATCAGGTCACCTAGATGGAAGGCACCACGGCTTGCAAAACCTTTCTCCCAAAAATAGCCTCAGAAGAAGCAAAAGTATCAAATTTGTAAAATTTAGTAAAAGTGTGCAGTGAAGACCAAGTCGCTGCCTTACATATCTGATCAACAGAGGCCTCGTTCTTGAAGGCCCATGTGGAAGCCACAGCCCTAGTGGAATGAGCTGTGATTCTTTCAGGAGGCTGCCGTCCGGCAGTCTCGTAAGCCAATCTGATGATGCTTTTAATCCAAAAAGAGAGAGAGGTAGAAGTTGCTTTTTGACCTCTCCTTTTACCAGAATAAACAACAAACAAGGAAGATGTTTGTCTAAAATCCTTTGTAGCATCTAAATAGAATTTTAGAGCACGAACTACATCCAAATTGTGCAACAAACGTTCCTTCTTTGAAACTGGATTCGGACACAAAGAAGGCACGACTATCTCCTGGTTAATGTTTTTGTTAGAAACAACTTTCGGAAGAAAACCAGGCTTAGTACGCAGAACCACCTTATCTGCATGGAACACCAGATAAGGAGGAGAACACTGCAGAGCAGATAATTCTGAAACTCTTCTAGCAGAAGAAATTGCAACCAAAAACAAAACTTTCCAAGATAATAACTTAATATCAACGGAATGTAAGGGTTCAAACGGAACCCCCTGAAGAACTGAAAGAACTAAATTGAGACTCCAAGGAGGAGTCAAAGGTTTGTAAACAGGCTTGATTCTAACCAGAGCCTGAACAAAGGCTTAAACATCTGGCACAGCTGCCAGCTTTTTGTGAAGTAACACAGACAAGGCAGAAATCTGTCCTTTCAAAGAACTTGCAGATAATCCTTTCTCCAAACCTTCTTGAAGAAAGGATAGAATCTTAGGAATTTTTATCTTGTCCCAAGGGAATCCTTTAGATTCACACCAACAGATATATTTTTTCCATATTTTGTGGTAGATTTTTCTAGTTACAGGCTTTCTGGCCTGAACAAGAGTATCAATGACAGAATCTGAGAACCCTCGCTTTGATAAGATCAAGCGTTCAATCTCCAAGCAGTCAGTTGGAGTGAGACCAGATTCGGATGTTCGAACGGACCTTGAACAAGAAGGTCTCGTCTCAAAGGTAGCTTCCATGGTGGAGCCGATGACATATTCACCAGGTCTGCATACCAAGTCCTGCGTGGCCACGCAGGAGCTATCAAGATCACCGATGCCCTCTCCTGATTGATCCTGGCTACCAGCCTGGGGATGAGAGGAAACGGCGGGAATACATAAGCTAGTTTGAAGGTCCAAGGTGCTACTAGTGCATCTACTAGAGTCGCCTTGGGATCCCTGGATCTGGACCCGTAGCAAGGAACCTTGAAGTTCTGACGAGAGGCCATCAGATCCATGTCTGGAATGCCCCACAATTGAGTGATTTGGGCAAAGATTTCCGGATGGAGTTCCCACTCCCCCGGATGAAATGTCTGACGACTCAGAAAATCCGCTTCCCAATTTTCCACTCCTGGAATGTGGATTGCAGACAAGTGGCAGGAGTGAGTCTCCGCCCATTGAATGATTTTGGTCACTTCTTCCATCGCCAGGGAACTCCTTGTTCCCCCCTGATGGTTGATGTACGCAACAGTCGTCATGTTGTCTGATTGAAACCGTATGAACTTGGTCTTTGCTAGCTGAGGCCAAGCCTTGAGAGCATTGAATATGGCTCTCAGTTCCAGAATATTTATCGGGAGAAAATATTCTTCCCAAGACCAAAGACCCTGCGCTTTCAGGGGTCCCCAGACCGCGCCCCAGCCCACCAGACTGGCGTCGGTCGTGACAATGACCCACTCTGGTCTGCGGAAGCTCATCCCCTGTGACAGGTTGTCCAGGGACAGCCACCAACTGAGTGAATCTCTGGTCCTCTGATCTACTTGTATCGTCGGACACAAGTCTGTATAGTCCCCATTCCACTGACTGAGCATGCACAGTTGTAATGGTCTTAGGTGAATTCGCGCAAAAGGAACTATGTCCATTGCCGCTACCATCAAACCTATTACTTCCATGCACTGCGCTATGGAAGGAAGAGGAACAGAATGAAGTATTTGACAAGAGTTTAGAAGTTTTGATTTTCTGGCCTCTGTCAGAAAAATCCTCATTTCTAAGGAGTCTATTATTGTTCCCAAGAAGGGAACCCTTGTTGACGGAGATAGAGAACTTTTTTCTACGTTCACTTTCCACCCGTGAGATCTGAGAAAGGCCAGGACAATGTCCGTGTGAGCCTTTGCTTGTGGAAGGGACGACGCTTGAATCAGTATGTCGTCCAAGTAAGGTACTACTGCAATGCCCCTTGGTCTTAGCACCGCTAGAAGGGACCCTAGTACCTTTGTGAAAATTCTTGGAGCAGTGGCTAATCCGAACGGGAGTGCCACAAACTGGTAATGCTTGTCCAGAAATGCGAACCGTAGGAACCGATGATGTTCCTTGTGGATAGGAATATGTAGATACGCATCCTTTAAATCCACCGTGGTCATGAATTGGCCTTCCTGGATGGAAGGAAGAATTGTTCGAATGGTTTCCATTTTGAACGATGGAACCTTGAGAAACTTGTTTAGGATCTTGAGATCTAAGATTGGTCTGAATGTTCCCTCTTTTTTGGGAACTACGAACAGATTGGAGTAGAACCCCATCCCTAGTTCTCCTAATGGAACAGGATGAATCACTCCCATTTTTAACAGGTCTTCTACACAATGTAAGAATGCCTGTCTTTTTATGTGGTCTGAAGACAATTGAGACCTGTGGAACCTCCCCCTTGGGGGAAGCCCCTTGAATTCCAGAAGATAACCTTGGGAGACTATTTCTAGCGCCCAAGGATCCAGAACATCTCTTGCCCAAGCCTGAGCGAAGAGAGAGAGTCTGCCCCCCACCAGATCCGGTCCCGGATCGGGGGCCAACATCTCATGCTGTCTTGGTAGCAGTGGCAGGTTTCTTGGCCTGCTTACCTTTGTTCCAGCCTTGCATTGGCCTCCAGGCTGGCTTGGCTTGAGAAGTATTACCCTCTTGCTTAGAGGACGTAGCACTTGGGGCTGGTCCGTTTCTGCGAAAGGGACGAAAATTAGGTTTATTTTTGGCCTTGAAAGACCTATCCTGAGGAAGGGCGTGGCCCTTGCCCCCAGTGATATCGGAAATAATCTCTTTCAAGTCAGGGCCAAACAGCGTTTTCCCCTTGAAAGGAATGTTAAGCAATTTGTTCTTGGAAGACGCATCCGCTGACCAAGATTTTAGCCAAAGCGCTCTGCGCGCCACAATAGCAAAACCAGAATTTTTCGCCGCTAACCTAGCCAATTGCAAAGTGGCGTCTAGGGTGAAAGAGTTAGCCAATTTGAGAGCATGAATTCTGTCCATAATCTCCTCATAAGAAGAATCTTTATTGAGCGCCTTTTCTAGTTCATCGAACCAGAAACACGCTGCTGTAGTGACAGGAACAATGCATGAAATTGGTTGTAGAAGGTAACCTTGCTGAACAAACATCTTTTTAAGCAAACCCTCTAATTTTTTATCCATAGGATCTTTGAAAGCACAACTATCTTCTATGGGTATAGTGGTGCGTTTGTTTAGAGTAGAAACCGCCCCCTCGACCTTGGGGACTGTCTGCCATAAGTCCTTTCTGGGGTCGACCATAGGAAACAATTTCTTAAATATAGGGGGAGGGACGAAAGGTATACCGGGCCTTTCCCATTCTTTATTTACAATGTCCGCCACCCGCTTGGGTATAGGAAAAGCTTCGGGGGGCCCCGGGACCTCTAGGAACTTGTCCATTTTACATAATTTCTCTGGAATGACCAAATTCTCACAATCATCCAGAGTAGATAACACCTCCTTAAACAGAGCGCGGAGATGTTCCAATTTAAATTTAAATGTAATCACATCAGGTTCAGCTTGTTGAGAAATTTTCCCTGAATCTGAAATTTCTCCCTCAGACAAAACCTCCCTGGCCCCCTCAGACTGGTGTAGGGGCACTTCAGAACCAATATCATCAGCGTCCTCATGCTCTTCAGTATTTTCTAAAACAGAGCAGTCGCGCTTTCGCTGATAAGTGGGCATTTTGGCTAAAATGTTTTTGATAGAATTATCCATTACAGCCGTTAATTGTTGCATAGTAAGGAGTATTGGCGCACTAGATGTACTAGGGGCCTCCTGAGTGGGCAAGACTGGTGTAGACGAAGGAGGGGATGATGCAGTACCATGCTTACTCCCCTCACTTGAGGAATCATCTTGGGCATCATTTTCTCTAAATTTTGTGTCACATAAATCACATCTATTTAAATGAGAAGGAACCTTGGCTTCCCCACATACAGAACACAGTCTATCTGGTAGTTCAGACATGTTAAACAGGCATAAACTTGATAACAAAGTACAAAAAACGTTTTAAAATAAAACCGTTACTGTCACTTTAAATTTTAAACTGAACACACTTTATTACTGCAAATGTGAAAAAGTATGAAGGAATTGTTCAAAATTCACCAAAATTTCACCACAGTGTCTTAAAGCCTTAAAAGTATTGCACACCAAATTTGAAAGCTTTAACCCTTAAAATAACGGAACCGGAGCCGTTTTTATATTTAACCCCTTTACAGTCCCTGGTATCTGCTTTGCTGAGACCCAACCAAGCCCAAAGGGGAATACGATACCAGATGACGCCTTCAGAAAGTCTTTTCTATGTATCAGAGCTCCTCACACATGCATCTGCATGTCATGCTTCCCAAAAACAAGTGCGCAATAGAGGCGCGAAAATGAGACTCTGCCTATGATTAGGGAAAGCCCCTAGAGAATAAGGTGTCCAATACAGTGCCTGCCGGTTATTTTACATAATTCCCAAGATTAAAATAATTCCTCAAGGCTATGAAGTATAAAATATGCTTATATATAAATCGTTTTAGCCCAGAAAATGTCTACAGTCTTAAAAGCCCTTGTGAAGCCCTTTTTTTCTTTATGTAATAAAAATGGCTTACCGGATCCCATAGGGAAAATGACAGCTTCCAGCATTACATCGTCTTGTTAGAAATGTGTCATACCTCAAGCAGCAAAAGTCTGCACACTGTTTCCCCCAACTGAAGTTAATTCCTCTCAACAGTCCTGTGTGGAAACAGCCATCGATTTTAGTAACGGTTGCTAAAATCATTTTCCTCTTACAAACAGAATTCTTCATCTCTTTTCTGTTTCAGAGTAAATAGTACATACCAGCACTATTTTAAAATAACAAACTCTTGATTGAATAATAAAAACTACAGTTAAACACCAAAAAACTCTAAGCCATCTCCGTGGAGATGTTGCCTGTACAACGGCAAAGAGAATGACTGGGGAAGGCGGAGCCTAGGAGGGATCATGTGACCAGCTTTGCTGGGCTCTTTGCCATTTCCTGTTGGGGAGGAGAATATCCCACAAGTAAGGATGACGCCGTGGACCGGACACACCTATGTTGGAGAAAAATCCTATCTGTCTTGAATAGACAGGGCGGGCCGTGGACTCGGTACATCGCAAAAGAAAGAAATTTATCAGGTAAGCATAAATTTTGTTTTCTTTTGCAAGATGTACCGAGTCCACGGATTCATCCTAACTTGTGGGATACTAATACCAAAGCTTTAGGACACGGATGAAGGGAGGGACAAGACAGGAACCTAAACGGAAGGCACCACTGCCTGCAAAACCTCTCTCTCAAAAATAGCCTCCAAAGAAGCAAAAGTATCAAATTTGTAAAATTTGGAAAAGGTATGAAGCGAAGACCAAGTCGCAGCCTTACAAATCTGTTCAACAGAAGCATTTTTAAAAGCCCATGTGGAAGCCACCGCTCCAGTGGAGTGAGCTGTAATTCTTTCAGGAGGCTGCTGTCCAGCAGTCTCATAAGCCAAACGCATCATGCTTTTCAGCCAAAAGGAAAGAGGTACCCGTAGCCTTTTGACCTCTACGCTTTCCACCATAGACAACAAACAAAGAAGAAGATTGGCAAAAATCTTTGGTTGCCTGCAAATAAAACTTCAAGGCACGAACCACGTCCAAGTTGTGCAACAGACGTTCCTTCTTAGGAGGAGGATTAGGACACAGAGAAGGAACAACAATTTCCTGATTGATATTCCTGTTAGAAACAACCTTAGGGAGGAACCCAGGTTTGGTACGCAAAACCACCTTATCAGCATGGAAAACAAGATAAGGCGATTTGCATTGTAATGCAGATAGCTCAGAAACTCTTCGAGCTGAAGAGATAGCAACTAGAAACAGAACTGTCCAAGATAGAAGCTTAATATCTATGGAATGCATGGGTTCAAACGGGACCCCCTGAAGAACTTTAAGAACTAAATTTAGACTCCATGGCGGAGCAACAGGTTTAAACACAGGCTTGATTCTAACTAAAGCCTGACAAAAAGACTGAACGTCTGGGACATCAGCCAGACGCTTGTGTAATAGGATAGACAAAGCAGATATCTGTCCCTTTAAGGAACTAGCTGACAATCCTTTCTCCAATTCTTCTTGGAGAAAGGACAAAATCCTAGGAATCCTGATCTTACTCCATGAGTAGCCTTTGGATTCGCACAAATAAAGATATTTACGCCATATCTTATGATAGATTTTCCTGGTGACAGGCTTTCAAGCCTGAATCAAGGTATCTATGACCGACTCAGAGAAACCCCGATTTGATAAAATCAAGCGTTCAATCTCCAAGCAGTCAGTTGCAGAGAAATTAGATTTGGATGCTTGAATTGACCTTGAATCAGAAGGTCCCATCGCAGTGGCAGAGATGACATGTCCACCAAATCTGCATACCAAGTCCTGCGTGGCCACGCAGGTGCTATCAAAATCACTGAAGCTCTTTTCTGTTTGATTCCGGCAATCAGACGCGGAAGGAGAGGGAAAGGTGGAAACACGTAAGCCAGGTTGAACGACCAGGGTACTACCAGGGTACTGCTACAGCATCTATCAGTACTGCCAGGGGATCCCTGGACCTGGATCCGTAACAAGGAAGCTTGGCGTTCTGACGAGACGCCATCAGATCCAATTCTGGTGTGCCCCATAGCTGAACCAGTTGAGCAAACACCTCCGGATGGAGCTCCCACTACCGTGGATGAAATGTCTGACTACTTAGAAAATCTGCCTCCCAGTTCTCTACCCCTGGGATATAGATCGCTGATAGATGGCAAGAGTGAGTCTCTGCCCATCGTATTATCCTGGAAACTTCTATCATCACCAAGGAACTCCTTGTTCCCCCCTGATGATTGATATAAGCTACAGTTGTGATGTTGTCCGACTGAAACCTGATGAAACCGGCCGAAGCCAGCTGAGGCCACGCCTGAAGAGCATTGAATATCGCTCTTAATTCCAGAATATTTATCGCGAGGAGGGCCTCTTCCTGAGTCCACAAACCCTGTGCTTTCAGGGAATTCCAGACTGTACCCCAGCCCAGTAGGCTGGCGTCCGTCGTCACTATAACCCACGCTGGCCTGCGGAAACACATTCCCCTGGACAGGTGATCCTGTGACAACCACTAAAGAAAAGTCTCTGGTCTCTTGATCCAGATTTATCTGAGGAGATAAATCTGCATAATCCCCATTCCACTGTTTGAGCATGCATAGTTGCAGTGGTCTGAGATGCAAGCGAGCAAACGGAACTATGTCCATTGCCGCTACCATAAGTCTGATTACCTCCATACACAGAGCCACTGACGGCCGAGGAATGGAATGAAGAGCTCGGCAGGTGGTTAAAATCTTTGATTTCCTGACCTCCGTCAGAAAAATCTTCATGTCCACCGAATCTATCAGAGTTCCTAGGAATGGAACTCTTGTGAGAGGAATAAGAGAACTCTCTTTCACGTTCACCTTACACCCATGAGATCTTAGAAAGGCCAACACTAAGTCCGTGTGAGCCTTGGCTAGTTGGAAAGTCGACGCTTGAATTAAGATGTCATCTAGATAAGGCGCCACTGCAATGCCCCGCGGCCTTAGGACCGCCAGCAGGGACCCTAGCACTTTTGTGAAGATTCTTGGCGCCATGGCCAACCCGAAGGGAAGAGTCACAAACTGGTAATGCCTGTCCAGAAAGGCAACCTTAGGAATTGGTGATGATCTTTGTGGATAGGAATGTGTAGATACGCATCCTTTAAATCCATGGTGGTCATATATTGACCCTCCTGGATCATTGGTAAAATAGTCCGAATGGTCTCCATCTTGAAGGATGGAACTCTTAGGAATTGGTTTAGGATCTTGAGATCTAGAATTGGTCTGAAGGTTCCCTCTTTTTTGGGAACCACAAACAGATTGGAGTAGAAACCTTGCCACTGTTCTGCTTTCGGAACTGGGCAGATCACTCCCATGGTAAAAAGGTCTTCTACACAGCGTAAGAACGCCTCTCTTTTTGTCTGGTTTACAGACAATTGAGAAAGAAGGAATCTCCCCCCTTGGAGGAGAATCTATGAAATCTAGGAGATACCTCTGGGTTACAATTTCTACGGCCCAGGAGTCCTGAACGTCTCCTGCCCAGGCCTGAGCAAAGAGAGAGAGTCTACCCACTACTAGATCCTGTCCCGGATCGGGGGCTACCCCTTCATGCTGTCTTAGTGGCAGCAGCAGGCTTTTTGGCCTGTTTACCCTTGTTCCAAGCCTGGTTAGGTCTCCAGGTTGGTTTGGAGTGAGCAAAGTTCCCCTCTTGCTTTGCAGCAGGGGAAGAGGAATTGGGACCACCCTTGAAGTTTCAAAAGGAACAAAAATTATTTTGTTTGGTCCTCGTCTTATTCGACTTACCATGAGGGAGGGCATGACCCTTCCCCCCCCCCCCCCCCAGTGATGTCCGAAATTATCTCTTTCAGTGCAGGCACGAATAGGGTCTTACCTTTGAAAGGGATGGTCAAAAGCTTAGGTTTAGATGACACATCAGCCGACCAGGACTTATGCCATAACGCTCTACGCGCTAAAATGGCAAAACCTGAATTCTTTGCCGCTAACTTAGCGAGATGAAAAGCGGCGTCTGTAATAAAAGAATTAGCTAGCTTAAGAGCCTTAATTCTGTCCAGAATATCATCTAGTGGGGTCTCCTCCTGAAGCGCCTCTTCTAGAGCCTCAAACCAAAAGGCAGCTGCAGTGGTTACAGGAACAATGCACGCTATAGGTTGAAGAAGAAAACCTTGATGAACAAAAATTCGCTGGCTGCATAGCTTAGATGCCTTCTTTTTCAAATTGATAACAGGAGTAAATTAGAAAGTTGCTTAAAATTGCATGCTCTATCACGCAAGAAAACATTTTGGTTCAGTCTCCCTTTAAGCCTACCTAGGTTAAGCTTTCACCAAAGAACACCAAGAGAGCAACGCAAATTTGATTATAAAAGTAAATTGGAAAGTTGTTCAAAATTGCATGCCCAATCTGAATCATGCAAGTTTAATTTTGACTAGACTGTCCCTTTAAAGCTTTAAACGTTACCCCGTGAGGGAAAAACAAAATATTTAAAAAATAAAAAACTAGAAAAATTAAATACTTATCTGCCTTGTTAACCTCCTGATTTTGTAATCCAAAACTAACTGCGTAGGGTAAGCAACGAACAAAATGGCAATTTCAGGGGTTTAGAGACTACATCACAGGTTGGAAAGCCTGTATTTTTCATTGACCAGTGTGCATCGAGATGCTAATAGGTTACATGTGTGCAATTAGCCTGTCGTGCTCCAACACCATCAAAATATGGATGTCTTTTTAAAGATATAGGGTATTATGGGTATAGTGGGCATTTTTGTTTGTTGAAGTACGAATTTTGCTAATTTTTACAAGAGTAAAAGTGTTTATTATTCATTTTAACTTTAAATTGATTTAGCAGGTAGTGTTTGTATCTTTTTGGTGATGTCAGTGTGTTCTGAAACATGTTTGGGTACCCAGTAATAAGCAGAAATGTATGGTCTAGGGTAACATTTAGTCCTTTCAGCTGTGGAATTAGATAGCTGAAAAAATGTCCCAGTAAATGTTATTAAAGGGACAGTCAAGTCTGAAAAAAAACTCATGATTCAAATAGGGCATGTAATTTTAAACAACTTTCCAATTTACTTCTGTTCTCTTGGTATTCTTAGTTCAAAGCTAAATCTAGGAGGTTCATATGCTAGTTTCTTAGACCTTGAAGGCCGCCTCTAATCTAAATACATTGACAGTTTTTCACCAGTAGAGGGCATTAGTTCATGTGTTTCATATATATAACATTGAGCTCATGCACGTGAATTTACAGAGGAGTGAGCACTGATTGGCTAAAATGCAAGTCTGTAAAAAAACTGAAATAAGGAGGCAGTCTGCAGAGGTTTAGATAAAAGGTAATTGCAGAGGTTTAGATAAAAGTTAATTACAGAGGTAAAATGTGTATTATTAAAACTGTTGGTTATACAAAACTGGGGAATGGCTAATTAAGGGATTATCTATCTTTTAAAACAACTACAATTCTGGTGTTGACTGTCCCTTTAACTATGAAGAATTTAAGTTGAGATCAGAAAAACAGGATTGCCTTATGTTAGGACCATTTTTTTTTAACCAAACTAATAATGCAAAAAGTGCCGCAATAAGCAATAAAAATAGAGAACGGTGATCACGTTAACAAAATTAAATAATTGTCAGACCTTAAAAGTAATCAATTATTTTCCAACTAATGACTGATTGCGTCATATGGTGCATCGATCACAATGGTGGGGAAAAGAAAACCCTCTGCCACAAAAAAACAATAACTAATGAACAGATATTTGCACTGCAGGATATCAGTAGTTCACTGGGCTACATAGAGTACTAACCTGTAGTGTTTATAGGAAGCCATTCTTCATGTATGGACAAGAACCCCTACTTAAAGGGACACTCAATCAAAATTAAACTTTTATATGATTCAGATAGAGCATGCCATTTTAAACAACTTTCCAATTTACTTCTATTAACAAAATGTGCACAGTCTTTATATTTACACTTTGAGTCACCAGCTCCTACTGAGCATGTGCAATAATAAGTGTGTATGCATTTGTGAATGGCTGATGGATGTCACATGGTACGCGTATGCATTTGTGATTGGCTGATGGCTGTCACATGGTACAGGGGGAGTGGAAAAATACATAACTTAAAATTGTCAGAAAAAAAATCTACTACTCATTTGAAGTTCAGACTAAGTGCTATTGCATTGTCTTGTTATGTTGCATTTGTTGATTATGCAAATCTACTGTGTTGACTGGTCTTTTAAGTTAAAAAAGAACAACGTACTGTAAAATGCTCTCTAAATAAACTAAAGCAAGCAGAAGTGATCATAATTCCTAGTGGGGAGAAGAGATGGGTACTAAAATGTCCTATTTCAATTGTTGAAAGATAGGGAGGTAGAGAACTGGCATTAGATGCAGTGTAAATTAGTGGAATATAAGGAATTAAATGCGGTGCTAACCTCACAAAAATGTAACTGTACAAATAAAGGTAAGAGAACCTCCAGAGTGGGGTTTAAATAGCACTCATTCCTACGATAAGTATATTAAAAAATTGAATTTTTATTAAGTATTAGTTAAAAAACAGAATTTATGTTTACCTGATAAATTTCTTTCTCCAACGGTGTGTCCGGTCCACGGCGTCATCCTTACTTGTGGGATATTCTCTTCCCCAACAGGAAATGGCAAAGAGCCCAGCAAAGCTGGTCACATGATCCCTCCTAGGCTCCGCCTACCCCAGTCATTCGACCGACGTTAAGGAGGAATATTAGCATAGGAGAAACCATATGGTACCGTGGTGACTGTAGTTAAAGAAAATAAATTATCAGACCTGATTAAAAAAACCAGGGCGGGCCGTGGACCGGACACACCGTTGGAGAAAGAAATTTATCAGGTAAACATAAATTCTGTTTTCTCCAACATAGGTGTGTCCGGTCCACGGCGTCATCCTTACTTGTGGGAACCAATACCAAAGCTTTAGGACACGGATGAAGGGAGGGAGCAAATCAGGTCACCTAAATGGAAGGCACCACGGCTTGCAAAACCTTTCTCCCAAAAATAGCCTCAGAAGAAGCAAAAGTATCAAACTTGTAAAATTTGGTAAAAGTGTGCAGTGAAGACCAAGTCGCTGCCCTACATATCTGATCAACAGAAGCCTCGTTCTTGAAGGCCCATGTGGAAGCCACAGCCCTAGTGGAATGAGCTGTGATTCTTTCGGGAGGCTGCCGTCCGGCAGTCTCGTAAGCCAATTTGATGATGCTTTTAATCCAAAAAGAGAGAGAGGTAGAAGTTGCTTTTTGACCTCTCCTTTTACCTGAATAAACAACAAACAAGGAAGATGTTTGTCTAAAATCCTTTGTAGCATCTAAATAGAATTTTAGAGCGCGAACAACATCCAAATTGTGCAACAAACGTTCCTTCTTTGAAACTGGTTTCGGACACAGAGAAGGCACGATAATCTCCTGGTTAATGTTTTTGTTAGAAACAACTTTCGGAAGAAAACCAGGTTTAGTACGTAAAACCACCTTATCTGCATGGAACACCAGATAAGGAGGGGAACACTGCAGAGCAGATAATTCTGAAACTCTTCTAGCAGAAGAAATTGCAACTAAAAACAAAACTTTCCAAGATAATAACTTAATATCAACGGAATGTAAGGGTTCAAACGGAACCCCCTGAAGAACTGAAAGAACTAAATTGAGACTCCAAGGAGGAGTCAAAGGTTTGTAAACAGGCTTAATTCTAACCAAAGCCTGAACAAAGGCTTGAACATCTGGCACAGCTGCCAGCTTTTTGTGAAGTAACACCGACAAGGCAGAAATCTGTCCCTTCAGGGAACTTGCCGATAATCCTTTTTCCAATCCTTCTTGAAGGAAGGATAGAATCCTAGGAATCTTAACCTTGTCCCAAGGGAATCCTTTAGATTCACACCAACAGATATATTTTTTCCAAATTTTGTGGTAAATCTTTCTAGTTACAGGCTTTCTGGCCTGAACAAGAGTATCGATAACAGAATCTGAGAAACCTCGCTTCGATAAAATCAAGCGTTCAATCTCCAGGCAGTCAGCTGGAGTGAAACCAGATTCGGATGTTCGAACGGACCCTGAACAAGAAGGTCTCGTCTCAAAGGTAGCTTCCAAGGTGGAGCCGATGACATATTCACCAGATCTGCAAACCAAGTCCTGCGTGGCCACGCAGGAGCTATCAAGATCACCGACGCCCTCTCCTGATTGATCCTGGCTACCAGCCTGGGAATGAGAGGAAACGGCGGAAACACATAAGCTAGTTTGAAGGTCCAAGGTGCTACTAGTGCATCCACTAGAGCCGCCTTGGGATCCCTGGATCTGGACCCGTAACAGGGAACTTTGAAGTTCTGACGAGAGGCCATTAGATCCATGTCTGGAATGCCCCACAGCTGAGTGACTAGGGCAAAGATTTCCGGATGGAGTTCCCACTCCCCCGGATGCAATGTCTGAGGACTCAGAAAATCCGCTTCCCAATTTTCCACTCCCGGGATGTGGATAGCAGACAGGTGGCAGGAGTGAGACTCCGCCCATAGAACAATCTTGGTCACTTCCTCCATCGCTAGGGAACTCCTTGTTCCCCCCTGATGGTTGATGTACGCAACAGTCGTCATGTTGTCTGATTGAAACCGTATGAACTTGGTCCTCGCTAGCTGAGGCCAAGCCTTGAGAGCATTGAATATCGCTCTCAGTTCCAGAATATTTATCGGTAGAAGAGATTCTTCCCGAGACCAAAGACCCTGAGCTTTCAGGGATCCCCAGACCGCGCCCCAGCCCGTCAGACTGGCGTCGGTCGTGACAATGACCCACTCTGGTCTGCGGAATGTCATCCCTTGAGACAGGTTGTCCAGGGACAGCCACCAACGGAGTGAGTCTCTGGTCCTCTGATTTACTTGTATCTTTGGAGACAGGTCTGTATAGTCCCCATTCCACTGACTGAGCATGCACAGTTGTAATGGTCTTAGATGAATGCGCGCAAAAGGAACTATGTCCATTGCCGCTACCATCAACCCGATCACTTCCATGCACTGAGCTACGGAAGGAAGAGGAACGGAGTGAAGTATCCGACAAGAGTCCAGAAGCTTTGTTATTCTGGCCTCTGTTAGAAAAATCCTCATTTCTAAGGAATCTATAATTGTTCCCAAGAAGGGAACCCTTGTTGACGGGGATAGAGAACTCTTTTCCACGTTCACTTTCCAGCCGTGAGATCTGAGAAAGGCCAGGACGATGTCCGTGTGAGCCTTTGCTCGAGGGAGGGACGACGCTTGAATCAGAATGTCGTCCAGGTAGGGTACTACTGCAATGCCCCTTGGTCTTAGCACCGCTAGAAGGGACCCTAGTACCTTTGTGAAAATCCTTGGAGCAGTGGCTAATCCGAAAGGAAGCGCCACGAACTGGTAATGTTTGTCCAGGAATGCAAACCTTAGGAACCGATGATGTTCCTTGTGGATAGGAATATGTAGATACGCATCCTTTAAATCCACCGTGGTCATGAATTGACCTTCCTGGATGGAAGGAAGGATAGTTCGAATGGTTTCCATCTTGAACGATGGGACCTTGAGAAATTTGTTTAAGATCTTGAGATCTAGGATTGGTCTGAACGTTCCCTCTTTTTTGGGAACTATGAACAGATTGGAGTAGAACCCCATCCCTTGTTCTCTTAATGGAACAGGATGAATCACTCCCATTTTTAACAGGTCTTCTACACAATGTAAGAACGCCTGTCTTTTTATGTGGTCTGAAGACAACTGAGACCTGTGGAACCTCCCCCTTGGGGGAAGTCCCTTGAATTCCAGAAGATAACCCTGGGAGACTATTTCTAGCGCCCAAGGATCCAGAACATCTCTTGCCCAAGCCTGAGCGAAGAGAGAGAGTCTGCCCCCCACCAGATCCGGTCCCGGATCGGGGGCCAATATTTCATGCTGTCTTGGTAGCAGTGGCAGGTTTCTTGGCCTGCTTTCCCTTGTTCCAGCCTTGCATTGGTCTCCAAGCTGGCTTGGCCTGAGAAGTATTACCCTCTTGCTTAGAGGACGTAGCACCTTGGGCTGGTCCGTTTTTACGAAAGGGACGAAAATTAGGTCTATTTTTTGCCTTGGAAGGCCGATCCTGAGGAAGGGCGTGGCCCTTACCCCCAGTGATATCAGAGATAATCTCTTTCAAGTCAGGACCAAACAGCGTTTTCCCCTTGAAAGGAATGTTTAGTAGCTTGTTCTTGGAAGACGCATCAGCCGACCAAGATTTCAACCAAAGCGCTCTGCGCGCCACAATAGCAAACCCAGAATTCTTAGCCGCTAACTTAGCCAATTGCAAAGAGGCGTCTAGAGTGAAAGAATTAGCCAATTTGAGAGCATTGATTCTGTCCATAATCTCCTCATAAGGAGGAGAGTCACTATCGAGCACCTTAATCAGTTCATCAAACCAGAAATATGCGGCTGTAGTGACAGGGACAATGCATGAAATGGGTTGTAGAAGGTAACCCTGCTGAACAAACATCTTTTTAAGCAAACCTTCTAATTTTTTATCCATAGGATCTTTGAAAGCACAACTATCCTCTATGGGAATAGTGGTGCGTTTGTTTAAAGTAGAAACCGCTCCCTCGACCTTGGGGACTGACTGCCATAAGTCCTTTCTGGGGTCGACCATAGGAAACAATTTTTTAAATATGGGGGGAGGGACGAAAGGAATACCGGGCCTTTCCCATTCTTTATTAACAATGTCCGCCACCCGCTTGGGTATAGGAAAAGCTTCTGGGAGCCCCGGCACCTCTAGGAACTTGTCCATTTTACATAGTTTCTCTGGGATGACCAAATTTTCACAATCATCCAGAGTGGATAATACCTCCTTAAGCAAAATGCGGAGATGTTCCAATTTAAATTTAAATGTAATCACATCAGATTCAGCCTGCTGAGAAATGTTCCCTAAATCAGTAATTTCTCCCTCAGACAAAACCTCCCTGGCCCCCTCAGATTGGGTTAGGGGCCCTTCAGAGATATTAATATCAGCGTCGTCATGCTCTTCAGTAACTAAAACAGAGCATCCACGCTTACGCTGACAAGGGTTCATTTTGGCTAAAATGTTTTTGACAGAATTATCCATTACAGCCGTTAATTGTTGCATAGTAAGGAGTATTGGCGCGCTAGATGTACTAGGGGCCTCCTGAGTGGGCAAAACTCGTGTAGACGAAGGAGGGAATGATGCAGTACCATGCTTACTCCCCTCACTTGAGGAATCATCTTGGGCATCATTGTCATTATCACATAAATCACATTTATTTAAATGAATAGGAATTCTGGCTTCCCCACATTCAGAACACAGTCTATCTGGTAGTTCAGACATGTTAAACAGGCATAAACTTGATAAGAAAGTACAAAAAAAACGTTTTAAAATAAAACCGTTACTGTCACTTTAAATTTTAAACTGAACACACTTTATTACTGCAATTGCGAAAAAACATGAAGGAATTGTTCAAAATTCACCAAACTTTCACCACAGTGTCTTAAAGCCTTGAAAATATTGCACACCAATTTTGGAAGCTTTAACCCTTAAAATAACGGAACCGGAGCCGTTTTAAGCTTTAACCCCTTTACAGTCCCTGGTATCTGCTTTGCTGAGACCCAACCAAACCCAAAGGGGAATACGATACCAAATGACGCCTTCAGAAGTCTTTTATAAGTATCAGAGCTCCTCTCACATGCGACTGCATGCCATGCCTCTCAAAAACAAGTGCGCAACACCGGCGCGAAAATGAGACTCTGCCTATGCTTTGGGAAAGCCCCTAAAGAATAAGGTGTCTAAAACAGTGCCTGCCGATATTATTATATCAAAATACCCAGAATAAATGATTCCTCAAGGCTAAATAAGTGTTAATCTCAATCGATTTAGCCCAAAAAAAAGTCTACAGTCTAAATAAGCCCTTGTGAAGCCCTTATTTATAATCGAAATAAACATGGCTTACCGGATCCCATAGGGAAAATGACAGCTTCCAGCATTACATCGTCTTGTTAGAATGTGTCATACCTCAAGCAGCAAAGGACTGCAAACTGTTCCCCCAACTGAAGTTAATTGCTCTCAACAGTCCTGTGTGGAACAGCCATGGATTTTAGTTACGGTTGCTAAAATCATTTTCCTCATACAAACAGAATTCTTCATCTCTTTTCTGTTTCTGAGTAAATAGTACGTACCAGCACTATTTGAAAATAACAAACTCTTGATTGAATAATGAAAAACTACAGTTAAACACTAAAAAACTCTAAGCCATCTCCGTGGAGATGTTGCCTGTACAACGGCAAAGAGAATGACTGGGGTAGGCGGAGCCTAGGAGGGATCATGTGACCAGCTTTGCTGGGCTCTTTGCCATTTCCTGTTGGGGAAGAGAATATCCCACAAGTAAGGATGACGCCGTGGACCGGACACACCTATGTTGGAGAAAAGATTTTAACACCTGTTTCCTGGCTGATAACTGCTCCCTCGGCTTCAGGTAACAGAGACAAGAGACCACCAAGTAGTAAAACCAAATAGTGCACCGAGGTGCTTACATATAACGCAAACGCGTTTCAGCTGTTAGTCCCAGCATTTTTCAATGTGGTGAGACAAGCCGAGGCCCGGGCGCCACCCTTTCTTATAGCAAACAACTACCGGTTCACCGGCCAATCAAATTCGTCAGTCAAGACCAACCCCATTGAACACCAATGACTGTGTTACAAACGGTGGCGTGTATGTAGTAGAGGATATAATTGGCTAGTACTCATATTACTGACGGTGACTAAATTGTAATGTATTTACAGTGCAAATCCCAACATCCATCCACATATTGGTTAAATGATATTTATGCCTCGCATATCGCTTGTTTCTTAAATCGCCCAAACATACAGATTATCAGCCCCCACTTTGTGTGTGTTATACTTCATTGTAAGTGCACATATCGTTCAAATCGGCTATGATAGAGCGGAGTGATATTATTATTCTATGTTACTTCGTAAAGGTGTGGTGTTTCTTTGTATTTCTACATTACCCACGCATGCCAAGAAGTTCCTTAACCCATTATACTTAGGCTTGATGCCTTATAATTAAGAATTCATATATGTTTATTAGTATCTATTTTAGTTCACATGACCGTAGCTAACAGGTTTAAAGGATTCAATTCTAGCAGCTGTCATGTGTATTCTTAAGGAGTAACATATAATCTTTTGCCATGATTGTAAATAAAGAACAAACACCCATTGCTTATAGCCAATGCACTAAAAAGTTTTGTACATTCTAATAACAGACAAAGTGTTATGATATTTGTAACCATAGGCTGGTTCCTTGTATAATTTTGGATTCCTGTTAGTCAATTTATTTATAAACTGTTAGTATTACCCATCAATAAGAGTTGTCAATATTTACAATCCCATTAAACATAGTCACTTAATAAACACTGAATCGCATCTGTTTATGCTTCTCTCATTTTTTAGTTTAAACCTAGAATGCATATATATCACAAGTGTATTTGCTATCTCTAGGTGTAACCAATAAAAAACAAAAAACCCAATTGATACCACTGCATTAGTATGAAAATACATATTTATGTGGTACAGAGTGGGGAAACACCTTTACGAAGTAACATAGAATTATAACAATACCACTCCGCTCTATCATAGCCAATTTGAACGATATGTGCACTTACAATGAAATATAACACACACAAAGTGGAGGCTGATAATCTAAGTTTGGGTGATTTAAGAAGCAAGCGATATCTGAGGCATAAATATCATTTAAAGGGACACTCAATCAAAACTAAACTCTCATTATTCAGATAGAGCATGCCATTTTAAACAACTTTCCAATTTGCTTCCATTAACAAAATGTGTTTTAAATATTGTAATGAAAGACAGCACCTCTGGTAATACTCTGTGGCACAGGAAAGAATTAGCCAAATCACAATGTAATGTCCAAATGAATGATTTTCCAGCCTCCAGTAAAAGATTAAAAAGACCTTTATTTTCTCTTTACAGGGTCCATCATACAAACAACAACGTTTCAAACCACAACCTGGTTCTTAATCATGAGACATGATTAAGAACCAGGTTGTGGTTTGAAACATTATTGTTTGTATGATGGACCCTGTAAAGAGAAAATAAAGGTCTTTTAATCTTTTACTGGAGGCTGGAAAATCATTCATTTGGACATTAACAAAATGTGCACAGTCTTTTTATATTTAAACTTTTTGAGTCACCAGCTCCTACTGAGCATGTGCAAGAATAAGTGTGTATACATTTGTGAATGGCTGATGGCTGTCACATGGTACGTGTATGCATTTGTGAATGGCTGATGGCTGTCACATGGTACGTGTATGCATTTGTGATTGGCTGATGGCTGTCACATGGTACAGGGGGAGTGGGAAAAGACTTAACTTAAAAAATTGTCAGAAAACAAATCTACTACTCAATTGAAGTTCAGACTAAGTGCTATTGCATTATCTTGTTATCTTGCATTTGTTGATTATGCAAATCTACTGTGTTGACTTGTCCTTTAACCAATATGCGGATGGATGACGGGATTTGCACTAAAACTGCCTTGTTTCACTTTAAGGCGGTTTTCACTTTACAGCGGGGCTCCGGTCCCTAACCCGCTGTATGAGCGGGGTATACCTGTATATCCTCCACTACATACACGCCCCTGTTTGTAACACAGTCATTGGTGTTCAATGGGGCGGGTCTTGATTGACAAATTTGATTGGCCGGTGAACCGGTAGTTGTTTGCTATAAGAAAGGGTAGCACCCTGGCCTCGGCTTGTCACCACATTGAAAAAGGCTGGAACTAACGGTCGAAACGCGTTTGTGTTATATGTAAGCACCTTGGTTTTACTACTTAGTGGTCTCTTGTCTCTGTCACCTGAAGCCGATGGAGCAGTTATCGGCCAGGAAACAGGGGGACAAGATGACTAAGTTATTTTGGGTATTAATTCATAATCAGGTCCTCGTGTTAAAATCTTTTTTTAACTAATATTTAATAAAAATTAAATTTTTTAATATACTTATAGTAGGAATGAGTGCTCTTTAAACCCCACTCTGGAGGTTCGCTTACCTTTATTTGTACTATTTCAATTATTCTCTTTAAAGGGACAGCCAACTCAATTGTTTAAAAAGATAGATAATCCCTTTATTGCCCATTCCCCAGTTTTTCATAACCAGCATGGTGGTTATATTATTATACTTAAAGTTTTAACCTCTGATTACCTTGTACCTGAGCCTCTTTTGAAAGCCCACTGATCACATGATCACTCTATTTTTATCTATTGACTTGCATTTTAGCTGTGTTGTGCATAACCCATGGGCGTGAGCACAATGTTATCTATATGGCCCATATGAACAAGCAGTCTTCTGTTGTGAAAAGCAAATAAAAAAAGCATAAGAGGCTGTCTGTAGTGGCTTAGAAACAGGCAGAAATTTAGAGGTTTGAATGTTATAAAATATTAATATAACAATGTTGGTTGTGCAAAGCTGGGGAATGGGTAGTTAAGGTGTTATCTATCTTTTTAAACAATAACAATTTTAGTGTTGACTGTCCCTTTAAGTATTAGGCTTTGTCTATACAGACAGGTTATCTTTCCCTGCAAGCTCAGCCTATTTAAAGGGCTGTGGATTCAAAGGGCAAATCACTATTTAATATACAAAAATTAAGCACAAGAATACAATTTCCATACATTGTTTACTTTGAGGCTGGTATAACAAATCACTTGAAAACACACTGAAGGGAAATCAATTTTACAGAACACTGCCCATTTAAGTAATCACTATTAAAAACTGGCAGGCCCTGGCACTAATGCTAAGCCACCCACTGCCTTCTGGCCTTACGATTTAGCAACTAGAAGTTAGTAAAACAGATATCAATCTAAAAAAGTAATGAGGTAAGTAAGGCCGGAAGTTATTCTGCACTGCGCCTTTAACACTAAGCTTTTCTTAAACTCCTCTTCAAAAACAGTTACGTTTCCACAGCAATTCCTCAGAGAGCTGATGTGCCAGAAGATAAAAATGATGTAATTACAAATGCATGGCTCTATTGTATAACATGCATGTGCCACTTTCCTTAAGGAATTCAGTTTCCTGGCCTGTGGCATCCTCCAAAGCTCTTGGCCAGATTGGCTGGCACAGAATAGCACAACAGATGCACATTTCTCCAGGTCTCCTGCAGGCTTTGCTACATCACGGCAGGTGCAGGTAGCGAGCAACCCCTGATGCCCGCGCCATCTGCTCTTACCCAGTGGGGAGCAGGAGAGGAGGCAGAAGGCCGAGATCATTTTGTGAACTGTCGCAGCAAACTGACAGAGCAGTTACCTGCTACATTAAGGGGATATTTATATATGCACAGTATATGTTATCTATAAAGCTCAGCAGTACAAAAGATCTGCACACACAATTATATATATGCACAGTATATAATAATTAATTGCTGCATTGCACAAAGTCTGCACACAAACAATGTTTACATATGCAAAGTATTTAATCATAAAGTGCTGCATTGCACAAGGTCTGCACACACAAGGTTTATATATGCACAGTATTTATCATGAAGTGCTGCATTGCACAAGGTCTGCACACACAATGTTTATATATGCACAGTATTTATCATGAAGTGCTGCATTGCACAAGGTCTGCACACACAATGTTTATATATGCACAGTATTTATCATGAAGTGCTGCATTGCACAAGGTCTGCACACACAATGTTTATATATGCACAGTATTTATCATTAAAGGGACAGTCAAGTCCCAAAAAAACTTATGTTTTTAAATAGGGCATGCAATTTTAAACAACTTCCCAATTTACTTTTATCACCAATTTTGCTTTGTTCTCTTGGTATTCTTAGTTGAAAGCTAAAACTAGGAGGTTCATATGCCAATTTCTTAGACCTTGAAGACTGCCTCTAATCTGAACACATTTTGACTACTAGAGGGCATTAGTTCACATGTTTCATATAGATAACATTGAGCTCATACACGTAAAGTGACCTAGGAGTGAGCACTGATTGGCTAAACTGCATGTCTGTCAAAAGAACTGAAATAAGGGGGAAGTCAGCAGAAGCTTAGAAACAAGATAATTACAGAGGTAAAACGTGTATTATTATAACTGTGTTGGTTATGCAAAACTGGGGAATGGGTAATAAAAGGGATTATCTTTCTTTTTAAACAACAAATTCTGGTGGTTGACTGTCCCTTTAAGTGCTGCACTGCACAAGGTCTGCACACACATAATGTTTATATATGCACAGTATTTATCATTGAGTGCTGCACTGCACAAGGTCTGCACACACACAATGTTTATATATGCACAGTATTTATCATTAAGTGCTGCATTGCACAAGGTCTGCACACAAACAATGTTTACATATGCACAGTATTTAATCATAATGTGATGCATTGCACAAGGTCTGCACACATAATGAATGTTTATATATGCACAGTATTTATTATCATTAAGTGCTGCACTGCACAAGGTCTGCACACACACACAATGTTTATACATGCACAGTATCTATCATTAAGTGCTGCACTGCACAAGGTCTGCACACACATAATGTTTATATATGCACAGTATTTAATCATAAAGTGCTGCATTGCACAAGGTCTGCACACACAATGTTTATATATGCACAGTATTTATCATCATTAAGTGCTGCACTGCAGAAGGTCTGCACACACACACAATGTTTATACATGCACAGTATCTATCATTAAGTGCTGCACTCCACAAGGTCTGCACACATGTTTATACATGCACAGTATTTATCATTAAGTGCTGCATTGCACAAGCTCTGCACACACACACAATGTTTATACATGCACAGTATCTATCATTAAGTGCTGCACTCCACAAGGTCTGCACACACACAATGTTTATATATGCACAGTATCTATCATTAAGTGCTGCACTGCACAAGGTCTGCACACACACAATGTTTATATATGCACAGTATCTATCATTAAGTGCTGCACTGTACAAGGTCTGCACACACACAATGTTTATATATGCACAGTATCTATCATTAAGTGCTGCACTGCACAAGGTCTGCACACATGTTTATACATGCACAGTATTTATCATTAAGTGCTGCACTCCACAAGGTCTGCACACATGTTTATACATGCACAGTATTTATCATTAAGTGCTGTATTGCACAAGCTCTGCACACACATACAATGTTTATATATGCAAAGTATATAATCATTAAAGTGAAGGTCAATTTAGATGAATCGGTGCCCGGTTTTTAATAATCCTATTAAAAACAAGGGCACTTTAATCAAAATTGACATTTCACTCGTTATCTAAAAAAAAAAAAAAAAAAACTTACCTTTTAATCCTGACAGCCGCTCCAGCGATTCCCCGGCTGTCGGAAGCCTCTTCATATATCAGAAATGACGAATCCGTCTTCCTCCAATCATGGCTTCCCCCCCGGGGGAATCATGGCCTGTGGCAACGCCGTGAATGGAGGAAGCCGGATTCATCATTTTGGACCCGCGAAGAGGGCTTGTGACCGGCAGAGGAAGCGCTGCAGCGGCTGTCAGTATTGAAAGGTAAGTTTTTGAAGAAAACGAGTGAAATGTCAATTTTGATGAATTAAAGTGCCCTTGTTTTTCATAGGATTATCAAAAAACGGGCACCGATTCATCTAAATTGGCCTTCACTTTAAATGCTGCATTGCAAAAGCTCTGCATAGACAAATGTTTTGGCGTTTTTCTTAGCAAAATTTGCATTGTTTTACATTCAGGAACATAGCCCTTAGTAAGTATGTTTAACTTAACTAACCTGCTTAGTGACAGATATGAATGAGCTCCTGCACTGATCAAGCAAGATCATATCAGTCTTTTGGATACTTCAGGATATGCTCCAGCCTCTCTGGGTGCTGTGAAAATGCAATCCTTTTTAGAAGCTTTTTCTGCATCTGCTCTGTATAGATTTGCAGACTGTATAAAGACTATGGTGGTTTAAAGGGACGTTAAAAAAAAGGGACTTGAAACCCAAAATGTTTCTTTCACGATCCAGATAGAGCACACTATGTTAATTTACGCCTAATATCACATTTCCTTCATTCTCTTGGTATCCTTGGTCGAAGGAGCAGAAATGCACTATTAGGAGCAAGTTGAACACATTGGGTGAGTCAATGAACGAGGCATATATGTGCAGCCACCAATAAGCAGCACATACCTAGGTGCATTACAGCTCCTGAGCCTACCTAGGTATGCTTTTCAACTAAGGATAGCAAAAGAACAAAAAGTGCATGCCCTGTGTCATGAAAGCATTTTGTTTCATTCACCTTTAAAATTACTGAGTACCGCAGTAGCATGGTTACAACTCTCCATGCTATTGGTTTTCTCCTGTACCTGTAGCTCTTTGTAAAGCTTATTATAGACAACGGAGAAACTTCCGCATCTTTACACTGGGTGCTGCCATCTTGGTGCACGCGTATTGTTACATCCTGAGAACGAGGCACTGCGCATTCACAGATCAGTGATGTTGATGGATTTTTGACAGCGGTACCTTGCACTTTGTGTGAGCTCACAGAATAGCAAGCAAAGCTAAAGATTTACATTTTTGCAAGGGGGGGTTCTTATTTTTTTCCCCACAGTTTAAAGGGACAGTCTAGTCCAAAACAAACTTTCATGATTCAGATTGGAATGTTGTTTAAAATTGCATGCCCTATTTACTTTTAGCACCAATTTTGTTTTGTTCGCTTGGAATTCTTAGTTGAAAGCTAAACCTAGGTAGGCTCATAAGCTAATTTTTTAGACCTTGAAGGCCGTCTCTTATCTGAATTCATTTTGAGTTTTTCACTACTAGAGGGCGTTAGTTCATGTGTGTCATATAGATAACATTGAGCTCATGCAAGTGAAGTTACCTAGTCCTAAGTCTGTCAAAAGAACTGAAATAAGGGGGCAGTTTGCAGAGGCTTAGATATAAGATAATCACAGAGGTAAAAAGTGTATTAAAGGGACACTGTACCCAAATTTTTTTCTTTCGTGATTCAGATAGAGAATGACATTTTAAGCAACTTTCTAATTTACTCCTATTATCAAATTGTCTTCATTCTCTTTGAATCTTTATTTGAAATGTAAGAATGTAAGTTTAGATGCCGGCCCATTTTTGGTGAACAACCTAGGTTGTCTTTGCTGATTGGTGGATAAATTTATCCACCAATCAAAAACTGCTGTCCAGAGTTCTGAACCAAGAAAAAAAGCTTAGATGCCTTCTTTTTTATATAAAGATAGCAAGAGAATGAAGAAAAATTGATAATAGGAGTAAATTAGAAAGTTGCTTAAACATTTTTGGTTCAGTGTCCCTTTAATATAACGGTCTTGGTTATGCAAAGCTGAGGAATAGGTAATAAAGGGATTGTCAATATTTTTTTAAACAACAAAAATTCTGGTGTTGACTATCCCTTTAAATGTTATAACACAACAACAACAACAAAAATATATAAAGGAATAATAGAGAGTAATGCGGCTGCTCCAAAAACGTACCGCTCCAGCCCTGTATTGCGGCAAGAACATGCTATTTCCGGTGACCAGAAGGGAGGAGAGAGGGCATAAAAGTGTGGGACCTGTGCTATTATAAACAATTAAATCCTTAAAGGGACACTAAACCCAAACATTTTCTTTCATGATTAAGGTAGAGAATACAATTTTAAACAACATTCCAATTTACTTTTATTACCTAATTTGCTTCATTCTTTAGATATCCTTTAATGAAATAATAGCAATGCACACAGTGAACCAATCACAGGAGGCATCTATATGCAGCTACCAATCAACAGCTACTAAGCATATCTAGATATGCTTTTCAGCAAAGAATATCTAGAGAATGAAGCAAATTAGATAATAGAAGTAAATTAGAAAGTTGTTTTTAATTGTATGCTCTTTCTAAATCGTGAAAGAAAAAAGTTGGGTTTCATGTCCCTTTAAGACAGGCGACTTACATGGTATGCTGGTTGTCAAGGGTTTAAATTCCAAGATTGTATCACCATGTATGAAGATGCAGAGCTTCACTAACCAGCAATTTTGAAGGGTTAAAATAAGAGAATAGCTATGAAAAGAACGTTCATGACTCAGATAGGACATGTCATTTTAAACAACGTTCCAATTTACTTTTAGCATCAAGTTTGCTTTGTTCCCTTGGTATTCTTTGTTAAAAGCTAAACCTAGGTAGGCTCATATGCTAATTTCTAAGCCTTTGAAGGCCGTCCCTTATCTCAGTGCATTTTAACAGTTTTTCACAGATAGACAGCGCAAGTTCAAGTGTGCCATATAGATAACAACTAAAATGCAAGTCTGTCAAAACAATTGAGATAAGGGGGCGGTCCGCAGAGCCTTGGATACAAGGTAATCACAGAGGTAAAAAGTGTATTAATAACCGTGTTGGTTATGCAGAACCGGGGAATGAGTAGTAAAGGGATTGTCTATCTTTTTACACAATAAAAAATTCTGGAGCAGACTGTCCCTTTAATATGCCTTTAAACAAACACAAGGGCTTACATTGGCTGCAATGATGATATAACCTGTGTATTACGGATAGTAGCAATCGCTCCCTATCACAGCTGCGTGACCGCAGGGACATTCCGGTGTATATAACATAAGCTTATAGACAAGCGTGTTGCACACACGTTAAAGGACAGCAAGTCTCTAGCATGACCATATATACACTAAAAAATAAACCTATAGAGAGCATGCACTTACGCCAGGCCTACAGGCTCTGTGTGCGTCCCTGGCACAAGTGCAGATAATGGAAGAGGCAAGCTCAGCATGATATAAATAAACACAGAATCGCGTGAGTCACTCTTTGGCACTCCAGAAAATCTGCAAGGAGAACAGGATTCTTACTAAATCATCCGCTAAAGAATAAAACCTTAAAGGGACATAATACTCATATGCTAAATCACTTGAAACTGATGCAGTATAACTGTAAAAAGCTGAGCATCTCTATGTAAAAAAGGAAGATATTCTACCTCACAATCTCCTCAGCTCAGCAGAGTAAGTTCTGTGTAAAAAGTTATACTCAGCTGCTCCCAGCTGCAGGTAACAATAAAAATAAAAATGAAGAAATGATCTGCAGCCAATCAGCATCAGCAGTGCTGAGGTCATGAACTCTTTTACTGTGATCTCATGAGATTTGACTTAACTCTCATGAGATTTCATAGTAAGCTGAATAGGGAAATAATATGAGAGTGCACAAGGCTCATCCCCTAAGCTGTCCCAGGACAGACACACTAAAATGCTGCTTAGAAATCCTTTACAATGGGAGGTGGCTACTGATGAACTTTTGAGGTAAAATATCTTTCTTTTTTACATAGAGATGTTCAGGAGATATTTTCTAGGCAGCTTTTAACAGCTATACTGCATCACTTTCAAGTGTTTAAACATTTGGGTATTATGGCCGTTTAACCTACTAATGACCAGGCAAACTTGCACTGAAGACGGGCTGCATGTCTAGCACAGAAGTCTGCTTGTCTGAGCTTTAGAGGCTCCTACATGGAATATATATTGGCACGATAACTGTAGCACAATTGGAACACTAAATACATTTTATAAGCATCCGTGTTCTACACAGAAAATGTTGCCAGCCGGGTGGCATTATGAAGTAGCCGGGTGGCATTATGAAGGAGCCGGGTGGGGGCAGCGTAATATTTTCTAATATTAGATCATTTTCTTCTATCCAAAGAAGTAGAGCAAAAAAATTGTGTCCTGGGAAGAGCACTAAGCATAGTACTGAAGTTATCCCCCACTTCCTTTAGTCGTGGGTTCTGCCATGTTAAAAACATAAATTATGTTTACCTGATAATTTCATTTCCATCGAGGGGAGGAGAGTCCATGGCTTCATTCATTACTATTGGGAATTAAGAACCTGGCCACCAGGAGGAAGCAAAGACACCCCAGCCAAAGGCATAAATACCTCCCCCACTTCCCTCATCCCCCAGTCATTCTGCCGAGGGAACCAGGAACAGTAGGAGAAATATCAGGGTATAAAAGGTGCCAGAAGATGATTAAATTTAGGTTCGCCCCACTGAGATACGGGCGGGAGCCATGGACTCTCCTCCCCTCAATGGAAATGAAATTATCAGGTAAGCATAATTTATGTTTTTCATCTAAAAGGGGAGGATAGTCCACGGCTTCATTCATTACTATTGGGAACATATACCCAAGCTCTAGAAGACACTGAATTAAACCAAGAGGGTAAAAGGCGGATCCTAATCTGAGGGTACCACAGCCTGCAAAACCTCTCTCCCAAAAACAGCTTCCGCAGAAGCAAAAACATCAAATTTGCTCCATAGAGGCCTAATTCTTGAAGGCCCAAGACGAAGTCACAGCTCTACTGGAATGAGCCGTGATCCTCTGAGGAGGCTTATGTCCTGCTGTCTCATAAGACAAGTGAATCAAACTCCTCAACCAAAAAGACAAAGAAGAAGTAGAGGCTCTTTGCCCCTTGTGCTTCCCAGAATACACCACAAAAAGAGATGTAGACTGTCTGAAATCCTTAGTTGCCTGAAGATAGAACTTCAAGGCACGAACCACATCCAGGTTATGAAGTAATCTCTCCTTTGAAGAAGAAGGGTTAGGACACAAAGAAGGAACAACTATTTCCCGATTGATGCTACGGTTAGACACCATCTTGGGGAGAAAGCCCAACCCAGTGCGAAGTACAGCCTTATCCGCATGGAACACCAGATAAGGAGGATCACATTGCAAGGCAGCTAGTTCATATACTCTGTGTGCCGATGCAATAGCCAATAGGAAGAGAACCTTCCAGGACAGAATCTTAATGTCAATGGAATGCATAGGCTCAACCAGAACCCTCTGCAAAACCTTAAGGACTAAGTTTAAGCTCCAAGGCGGAGCCGACTGTCTGAAGACAGGCCTGATTCTAGACAGAGCCTGAACAAAAGATTGGATATCAGGGAGCTCAGCGAGTTTCCTATGCAACAAAATTGATAATGCCAAAATCTGTCCCTTTAAAGGAACTAGCGGCAAGACCCTTCTCCAAACCATCTTGGAGAAAGGACAGAATCCTGGATACCTTCACCTTATGCCAAGGATATCCATGCTTCTCACACCAGGACAAGTAAGTCTTCCACACCTTATGGTAGATGTGACGAGTGACTGGCTTCCTTGCCTGAATTAGAGTATCCATCACACTTTCTGAAAAGCCTCTCTTGGCTAAGACCAGGTGTTCAATCTCCACGCAGTCAGCCTCAGATAATCTAGATTTCGATGTTAAAAAGGGCCCTGTGCCAGCAGATCCCTGCGACAGGGTAACCTACACGGCGGAGAGGATGACATCCCCACCAGATCAGCAAACCACGTCCTCCGTGGCCACGAAGGAGCAATCAGAATGGCCGAGGCACACTCCTGTTTGATGCGTGCCACTACGCAAGGTAGAAGTGGTAGTGATGGAAAAAACAGAATTTATGTTTACCTGATAAATTACTTTCTCCAACGGTGTGTCCGGTCCACGGCGTCATCCTTACTTGTGGGATATTCTCTTCCCCAACAGGAAATGGCAAAGAGCCCAGCAAAGCTGGTCACATGATCCCTCCTAGGCTCCGCCTTCCCCAGTCATTCGACCAACGTAAAGGAGGAAAATTTGCATAGGAGAAACCATATGATACCGTGGTGACTGTAGTTAAAGAAAATAAATTATCAGACCTGATTAAAAAACCAGGGCGGGCCGTGGACCGGACACACCGTTGGAGAAAGTAATTTATCAGGTAAACATAAATTCTGTTTTCTCCAACATAGGTGTGTCCGGTCCACGGCGTCATCCTTACTTGTGGGAACCAATACCAAAGCTTTAGGACACGGATGAAGGGAGGGAGCAAATCAGGTCACCTAGATGGAAGGCACCACGGCTTGCAAAACCTTTCTCCCAAAAATAGCCTCAGAAGAAGCAAAAGTATCAAACTTGTAAAATTTAGTAAAAGTGTGCAGTGAAGACCAAGTCGCTGCCTTACATATCTGATCAACAGAAGCCTCGTTCTTGAAGGCCCATGTGGAAGCCACAGCCCTAGTGGAATGAGCTGTGATTCTGTCAGGAGGCTGCCGTCCAGCAGTCTCGTAAGCCAATCTGATGATGCTTTTAATCCAAAAAGAGAGAGAGGTAGAAGTTGCTTTTTGACCTCTCCTTTTACCAGAATAAACAACAAACAAGGAAGATGTTTGTCTAAAATCCTTTGTAGCATCTAAATAGAATTTTAGAGCACGAACAACATCCAAATTGTGCAA
The DNA here is from genome assembly GCF_027579735.1 of Bombina bombina. Lineage (NCBI taxonomy): Eukaryota > Metazoa > Chordata > Amphibia > Anura > Bombinatoridae > Bombina > Bombina bombina. The sequence goes on from NC_069510.1 coordinate 106,090,642, forward strand.
CAGACGTTCCTTCTTTGAAACTGGATTCGGACACAAAGAAGGTACGACTATCTCCTGGTTAATGTTTTTGTTAGAAACAACTTTCGGAAGAAAACCAGGTTTAGTACGTAAAACCACCTTATCTGCATGGAACACCAGATAAGGAGGAGAACACTGCAGAGCAGATAATTCTGAAACTCTTCTAGCAGAAGAAATTGCAACCAAAAACAAAACTTTCCAAGATAATAACTTAATATCAACGGAATGTAAGGGTTCAAACGGAACCCCCTGAAGAACTGAAAGAACTAAATTGAGACTCCAAGGAGGAGTCAAAGGTTTGTAAACAGGCTTGATTCTAACCAGAGCCTGAACAAAGGCTTGAACATCTGGCACAGCTGCCAGCTTTTTGTGAAGTAACACAGACAAGGCAGAAATCTGTCCCTTCAAGGAACTTGCAGATAATCCTTTCTCCAAACCTTCTTGAAGAAAGGATAGAATCTTAGGAATTTTTACCTTGTCCCAAGGGAATCCTTTAGATTCACACCAACAGATATATTTTTTCCATATTTTGTGGTAAATTTTTCTAGTTACAGGCTTTCTGGCCTGAACAAGAGTATCAATGACAGAATCTGAGAATCCTCGCTTTGATAAGATCAAGCGTTCAATCTCCAAGCAGTCAGTTGGAGTGAGACCAGATTCGGATGTTCGAACGGACCTTGAACAAGAAGGTCTCGTCTCAAAGGTAGCTTCCATGGTGGAGCCGATGACATATTCACCAGGTCTGCATACCAAGTCCTGCGTGGCCACGCAGGAGCTATCAAGATCACCGATGCCCTCTCCTGATTGATCCTGGCTACCAGCCTGGGGATGAGAGGAAACGGCGGGAATACATAAGCTAGTTTGAAGGTCCAAGGTGCTACTAGTGCATCTACTAGAGTCGCCTTGGGATCCCTGGATCTGGACCCGTAGCAAGGAACCTTGAAGTTCTGACGAGAGGCCATCAGATCCATGTCTGGAATGCCCCACAGTTGAGTAATTTGGGCAAAGATTTCCGGATGGAGTTCCCACTCCCCCGGATGAAATGTCTGACGACTCAGAAAATCCGCTTCCCAATTTTCCACTCCTGGGATGTGGATTGCAGACAAGTGGCAGGAGTGAGTCTCCGCCCATTGAATGATTTTGGTCACTTCTTCCATCGCCAGGGAACTCCTTGTTCCCCCCTGATGGTTGATGTACGCAACAGTTGTCATGTTGTCTGATTGAAACCGTATGAACTTGGCCTTTGCTAGCTGAGGCCAAGCCTTGAGAGCATTGAATATCGCTCTCAGTTCCAGAATATTTATCGGTAGAAGAGATTCTTCCCGAGACCAAAGACCCTGAGCTTTCAGGGGTCCCCAGACCGCGCCCCAGCCCACCAGACTGGCGTCGGTCGTGACAATGACCCACTCTGGTCTGCAGAAGCTCATCCCCTGTGACAGGTTGTCCAGGGACAGCCACCAACGGAGTGAATCTCTTGTCCTCTGATTTACTTGTATCGTCGGAGACAAGTCTGTATAGTCCCCATTCCACTGACTGAGCATGCACAGTTGTAATGGTCTTAGATGAATGCGCGCAAAAGGAACTATGTCCATTGCCGCTACCATCAAACCTATTACTTCCATGCACTGCGCTATGGAAGGAAGAGGAACAGAATGAAGTACTTGACAAGAGTTTAGAACTTTTGTTTTTCTGGCCTCTGTCAGAAAAATCCTCATTTCTAAGGAGTCTATTATTGTTCCCAAGAAGGGAACCCTTGACGGAGATAGAGAACTCTTTTCTACGTTCACTTTCCATCCGTGAGATCTGAGAAAGGCCAAGACAATGTCCGTGTGAGCCTTTGCTTGAGGAAGGGACGACGCTTGAATCAGAATGTCGTCCAAGTAAGGTACTACTGCAATGCCCCTTGGTCTTAGCACCGCTAGAAGGGACCCTAGTACCTTTGTGAAAATCCTTGGAGCAGTGGCTAATCCGAACGGAAGTGCCACAAACTGGTAATGCTTGTCCAGGAATGCGAACCTTAGGAACCGATGATGTTCCTTGTGGATAGGAATATGTAGATACGCATCCTTTAAATCCACCGTGGTCATGAATTGACCTTCCTGGATGGAAGGAAGAATTGTTCGAATGGTTTCCATTTTGAACGATGGAACCTTGAGAAACTTGTTTAGGATCTTGAGATCTAGGATTGGTCTGAACGTTCCCTCTTTTTTGGGAACTACGAACAGATTGGAGTAGAACCCCATCCCTTGTTCTGCTAATGGAACAGGATGAATCACTCCCATTTTTAACAGGTCTTCTAACACAATGCAAGAATGCCTGTTTTTTTATGTGGTCTGAAGACAATTGAGACCTGTGGAACCTCCCCCTTGGGGGAAGCCCCTTGAATTCCAGAAGATAACCTTGGGAGACTATTTCTAGCGCCCAAGGATCCAGAACATCTCTTGCCCAAGCCTGAGCGAAGAGAGAGAGTCTGCCCCCCACCAGATCCGGTCCCGGATCGGGGGCCAACATCTCATGCTGTCTTGGTAGCAGTGGCAGGTTTCTTGGCCTGCTTTCCTTTGTTCCAGCCTTGCATTGGTCTCCAGGCTGGTTTGGCTTGAGAAGTATTACCCTCCTGCTTAGAGGACGTAGCACTTGGGGCTGGTCCGTTTCTGCGAAAGGGACGAAAATTAGGTTTATTTTTGGCCTTGAAAGACCTATCCTGAGGAAGGGCGTGGCCCTTGCCCCCAGTGATATCAGAGATAATCTCTTTCAAGTCAGGGCCAAAGAGCGTTTTCCCCTTGAAAGGAATGTTAAGCAATTTGTTCTTGGAAGACGCATCCGCTGACCAAGATTTTAACCAAAGCGCTCTGCGCGCCACAATAGCAAACCCAGAATTTTTCGCCGCTAACCTAGCCAATTGCAAAGTGGCGTCTAGGGTGAAAGAATTAGCCAATTTGAGAGCACGAATTCTGTCCATAATCTCCTCATAAGAAGAAGAATTATTATTGATCGCCTTTTCTAGCTCATCGAACCAGAAACACGCGGCTGTAGTGACAGGGACAATACATGAAATTGGTTGTAGAAGGTAACCTTGCTGAACAAACATCTTTTTAAGCAAACCTTCTAATTTTTTATCCATAGGATCTTTGAAAGCACAACTATCTTCTATGGGTATAGTGGTGCGTTTGTTTAGAGTAGAAACCGCCCCCTCGACCTTGGGGACTGTCTGCCATAAGTCCTTTCTGGGGTCGACCATAGGAAACAATTTTTTAAATATGGGGGGAGGGACGAAAGGTATACCGGGCCTTTCCCATTCTTTATTTACAATGTCCGCCACCCGCTTGGGTATAGGAAAAGCTTCGGGGGGCCCCGGGACCTCTAGGAACTTGTCCATTTTACATAGTTTCTCTGGAATGACCAAATTCTCACAATCATCCAGAGTGGATAACACCTCCTTAAGCAGAGCGCGGAGATGTTCCAACTTAAATTTAAATGAAATCACATCAGGTTCAGCTTGTTGAGAAATTTTCCCTGAATCTGAAATTTCTCCCTCAGACAAAACCTCCCTGGCCCCCTCAGACTGGTGTAGGGGCCCTTCAGAACCAATATCATCAGCGTCCTCATGCTCTTCAGTATTTTCTAAAACAGAGCAGTCGCGCTTTCGCTGATAAGTGGGCATTTTGGCTAAAATGTTTTTGATAGAATTATCCATTACAGCCGTTAATTGTTGCATAGTAAGGAGTATTGGCGCGCTAGATGTACTAGGGGCCTCCTGTGTGGGCAAGACTGGTGTAGACGAAGGAGGAGATGATGCAGTACCATGCTTACTCCCCTCACTTGAGGAATCATCTTGGGCATCATTTTCTCTAAATTTTGTGTCACATAAATCACATCTATTTAAATGAGAAGGAACCTTGGCTTCCCCACATTCAGAACACAGTCTATCTGGTAGTTCAGACATGTTAAACAGGCATAAACTTGATAACAAAGTACAAAAAACGTTTTAAAATAAAACCGTTACTGTCACTTTAAATTTTAAACTGAACACACTTTATTACTGCAATTGCGAAAAAGTATGAAGGAATTGTTCAAAATTCACCAAAATTTCACCACAGTGTCTTAAAGCCTTAAAAGTATTGCACGCCAAATTTGGAAGCTTTAACCCTTAAAATAACGGAACCGGAGCCGTTTTTATATTTAACCCCTTTACAGTCCCTGGTATCTGCTTTGCTGAGACCCAACCAAGCCCAAAGGGGAATACGATACCAAATGACGCCTTCAGAAAGTCTTTTCTATGTATCAGAGCTCCTCACACATGCATCTGCATGTCATGCTTCTCAAAAACAAGTGCGCAATACAGGCGCGAAAATGAGACTCTGCCTATGATTAGGGAAAGCCCCTAGAGAATAAGGTGTCCAATACAGTGCCTGCCGGTTATTTTACAAAATTCCCAAGATTAAAATAATTCCTCAAGGCTATGGAGTATAAAATATGTTTATATATAAATCGATTTAGCCCAGAAAATGTCTACAGTCTTAAAAAGCCCTTGTGAAGCCCTTTTTTTCTGTCTGTAATAAAAATGGCTTACCGGATCCCATAGGGAAAATGACAGCTTCCAGCATTACATCGTCTTGTTAGAATGTGTCATACCTCAAGCAGCAAAAGTCTGCTCACTGTTCCCCCAACTGAAGTTAATTCCTCTCAACAGTCCTGTGTGGAAACAGCCATCGATTTTAGTAACGGTTGCTAAAATCATTTTCCTCTTACAAACAGAAATCTTCATCTCTTTTCTGTTTCAGAGTAAATAGTACATACCAGCACTATTTTAAAATAACAAACTCTTGATTGAATAATAAAAACTACAGTTAAACACTAAAAAACTCTAAGCCATCTCTGTGGAGATGTTGCCTGTACAACGGCAAAGAGAATGACTGGGGAAGGCGGAGCCTAGGAGGGATCATGTGACCAGCTTTGCTGGGCTCTTTGCCATTTCCTGTTGGGGAAGAGAATATCCCACAAGTAAGGATGACGCCGTGGACCGGACACACCTATGTTGGAGAAATGTAAGCTAGACTGAATCCCCAAGGAACCACTTAGGCATCTATCAGCTCTGCCTGCGGATCCCTGGACCTCGACCCGTATAGAGATAGCTTGCAATTGAGTATGGACGCCATGAGATCCATCTCCGGCGTTCCCCATCTGTGATAAATCTCCGCACCTCGGGGTGAAGAGACCATTCCCTCGGATGGAAGGTTTGTCTGCTGAGAAAGTCCGCTTCCCAGTTGTTCACACCTGGAATGTGAATCGTTGAGAGCGAGCAGTCATGGGACTCAGCCCACTTCAGAATCCAAGACACCTCCCTCATCGCGAGGAAGCTCCTCGTACCCCCCTGATGGTTGATGTAAGCCAACGAGGTAATGTCAGTCTGGAATCTGATTAAACTGACCGACTCCAGAGAAGGCCATGCCTTCAGGGCATTGTAAATTGCTCGTAGTTCTAGGCTGTTGATCGGAAGTAGAGACTCCTCAATGGACCACTTTCCTCGTGCCATTCTGGCACCCCAAACAGCTCCCCATCCTGTCAGACTGGCGTCCGTGGTCACAATCTCCCAGGACGGTCTCAAGAAGGATGTCCCCATGGACAGTTGTTTTGGACGGATCCACCAAAAGAGGAAGTTTCGAGTTCGAGCATCCATGGATATCAGCTGTGATAGATCTGAATGATCGCCGTTCCACTGTCTCAACATGCACAATTGAAGAGGTCTGAGATGGAACCTGGCGAATGGGATGACATCTATGCTTGACACCATGAGACCTATCACCTCCATACATTGAGCCACCGACGGGCTTGTGGAGGACTGAAGGGCAAGACAGGTTGACGCAAGCTTCCTGCGCCACTGATCTGTGACAAATACCTTCATGGACAGAGTCTATTATCGTGCCCAGGAACTCTACCCTGTTGCTGGGAACCAGGGAACTCTTTCCCAAGTTGATCTTCCAACCGTGAGATTGGAGCAGAAAAAGAAGAGCCCTCTAATGATCCTCTGTGAGGCTGAGCGACGGCACCTGAACTATGTCGTCGTCCAGATATGGCGCCACCGCAATGCCCCTGGACCTGGCCACTGCAAGCAGCACCCCCAAAACCTTTGTGAAGACTCTCGGGGCCGTCGCAAGACCAAAAGAAAGGGCCACAAACTGGAAGTGTTGGTCCAGAAACGCAAATCTTAGGAACCTGAAGTGGTCCCTGTGAATTGGCACATGAAGATAAGCGTCCTTCAAGTCTACAGTTGTCATTAACTGTCTCTCTTGAACTAGAGGCAGAATAGATCTGACTATTTTCATTTTGAACGATGGAACACTCAGAAACTTGTTTAAACACTTTAGGTCCAGAATCTGGCGGAACGTGTCCTTCTTTGGAACCACAAAAAGGTTGTAATAGTACCCTAAACCCCTTTCTGCTAGGGGTACTGGTACGATAACGTAGAGAGGGGCGAGATCTTGCACACTCTAGAAAGGCCTCTCTCTTCTTTGGTCTTGAAGACAGGTTTGACAGGAGCCTGCCCTCTGGCGGATGGGATCTGAACCCTTTCCTGTAACCCTGGGAGACAACTTCTAGAACCCAAGGGTCCTGCAACCATGCGTCTGAGAATTGAGATAATCTGCCCCCTGCCGTCCCTTCATGCCGATTTGGTCTCGGCAGGTTTCTTGCTCTGCTTAGACTTTCTCAAAGACTGAGCCGGCTTCCAAGATCCCTTGGACTGGTCCGCTTTCGCGGTGGGTTGCTGGCGCTGAGCCTTGTCCGCACGTAAGGGACGAAAAGTAGATCCCTTGGGCTTAGCTTTTTTTATCCTGCGGTAGAAAAGCACCCTTGCCTCCCGTAACCGTGGATATGATCGAATCCAATCCTGGACCGAACAGGATCTTTCCCTGAAAAGGAAGGGACAACAGCCTCGACTTAGAGGTAATGTCCGCAGACCAAGATTTTAGCCACAGACCCCTGCGCGCTAAAACAAAAACCTGACACCTTAGCATTCAGGCGAATAATCTGCATATTGGCATCACAGATGAAAGAATTGGCGACCTTCAGCGCCTTAATCTTCTCCTGTATCTCGTCGATGGATGTCTCCCCCTCAACCATTTCATACAGGGATTCACACCAATATGTCACAGAAAACAAAAAAGCTGAAAAACAAACCCTGTGTGCTGAAACATCTTTCTCAACATGTTTTCCAGCTTTTTATCCATGGGCTCTTTAAACGACGAACTATCGTCCAGGGGAATAGTTGTCCGCTTCGCGAGCGTAGAGATAGCCCCATCCACCTTAGGAATGGTCCCCCACAGCTCAAGCTGAGAGTCTGGAATGGGGAACAGTTCCCTAAAAAAAAGAAAAGGAAGAACCTAATCGCTCCCTTTCGTACTTATAATATTAGCCATCTTAACGGGAACCGGGAAAGACTGAGGTACTACCCTGTCCTTGTATACCTTGTCAAGCTTAGGAATCGCAGGTTCCTCCGGTAACTTAGGTTCCGGAACCTCCAGAGTAGCAAGCACCTGCCATAGCAGAAAGTGCAAATTCTCCAACCTAAACCTATAACCAGGCTCCGCCGCCGGAGGTTTAGATGACACGGACTCTGACCCAGAAGGGGCCTCCTCTGAAGAGTCGGAGTGGGCCTCGGCATCGTATAGAGCCTCTGGATCTTCCATCGGCAATGACAAACCCTATGCTTGCGCTTAGCAGAATGTGGTACGGCATGGATCACTTTTGAAACCGCTGATTCCAGTTGGTCCGCAAAGTCTGACGGCCAACTAATCTCTCCCAAAGGAGTAACGGTTGGACCCCGGGGCGCATGTGCAATCGGAGATGAATGTAGGGAACGCACCTCCCGGGACGGAGAACCCTCAAAGGTGGACGGCTCAATAGTACTAGACATCCGTTTAGATTTAGATGTTGTAACTTTATCCAGGCATGTGGAACATAGTTAAGCAGGCTGATCTACTAGAACCTCCTCACAATAAAAACACAGGAATGAGACTTTGTTAAGGAGGGAGAACCCTCTAACGCGTCAGAGTCCTCCATCGCTTGCGCTTATGGTTAGAGTAACTTAATTTACAAAAAGGCACCTTTATACCACCAATGGCCGGGGCACTCACCACCTCCTAGGACCCGGACAACATTAACTGCTACGACTCCTGCGCCACAGATCAACAGAGAAGGATAGACACACCCAGACACGTGGAATGCCTGGCAGGACCGCCCCTGCACTTGGGAAAAAACGCGCCAAAAATGAAAAGATTTCCGCAAGTAATCTGGAAGTTCCACACATTGCCAGAGCATCATCTCGCCCATAACGCAGCAATGACACAACAATATCATGCATAACCCCCCATGTTCAATAATCCCCCTTCCAGGAATATTAACCCTTGATTCTGTAAAGATAAAAAGGCGCCACACTGTGACCCTGTCTTCTATGTTATCATCATTAATAAAAAATGGAACGATCTTACCTGAATCTACGCCATGGAACAGGAACTCGGCCCTTCAAGTGTGACAGGTTAGTAGCGTCGCTCCTGACATGGACTTAAGTGTAGAAAGCAGGAAGCGAAACGTCGACGCTGATTGCTTATGGAGCTGTTAATATGAGTCGGGATGGTTTCGCAGAAAGACTCTCCCTGTATCTCCTGTCTCTAACTTTCGCCCAGGCCCTCACTGAGAGGCTGACAGGACTACTTAAAACTCCAGTCCCAATGCGAAGAGTACTACCCTCCATAAGAGACTACTCCAAAACTCTGGCACTCCTCTGCCATCCTCCTATGACGAAAGGCAAAGAATGACTGGGGGATGAGGGAAGTGGGGGAGGTATTTAAGCCTTTGGCTGGGGTGTCTTTGCCTCCTCCTGGTGGCCAGGTTCTTAATTCCCATTAGTAATTAATGAAGCCGTGGACTCTCCTCCCCTTTGGATGGAAATCTTTCTCTAAATACAAGAGCTGACCTGTTTGCAGCAACTCTCCTTCAGATACCTGCAGTGTAACTTAGGTTCCATAATGGCAGTGCCCATGATCATAGGAAGGTGCATGAAATGGATTTAGTGTTTAGTGCAACCTTAACAGTTGTCAGAATATAACACTTCAAGGGTACACAATACTGAGTTTTTATGAGATTATTTATTTGAGACAGATTTTTTTAATAAATAAATATTAAATAAATGCAATAAAAAAATATTTTATTCAAGGAATGCTGCGCTTAGCAAAACTCAGGAGTCACAGCTCTTAAGTGTCAAGTTCTAGAAACTAACTACTTTGGAGACTTCTATTTAAATTTTGTTATAAAATCAAACTAAAATTTAAGGGACAGTCTAGTTAAAATTAATCTTTTGTGATTCAGATAGAGCAGGCAATTTTAAGCAACTTTCCAATTTACTTATATCGTCAAATTTGCTTTGTTCTCTTGGTATTCTTTGTTGAACGCTAAACCTAGGTAGACTATTATGCCAATTTCTAAACCCTTGAAGGCCACCTCTTACCTGAGTGCACTTTGACCGTTTTTACAGCTAGACAGCGCTAGTTCATGTGTGCAATATAGATAATGTCCTCACTCACGTGCAGTTATTTATGAATCAGCACTAATTGACTAAAATGCAAGTCTGTCAAAAGTGTTGGTTATGCAAAACTGGGGAACGGGTAATAAAGGGATTATCTATCTTTTTAAACAATAAAATTTGTGGAGTAAACTGTCCCTTTAAAACAAAATGTATGGCTAGCATCTCTGTATTCTGGGTGGCTCTGAACCTCCAAATAAAGTTGCCAGTCCCTGGATGATTATTAAACCCCTCTATTCTTCGAGAGCCATGCAATGCTGTTATTTTCACTTACAGATTCGAAAGCAAGATAACTGCAACACATTTACATACACACAGAGCCAGAGGAAAAAAGTGGGCCTCTACAGAGATGATTATAATAAGCAAGCTGTAGAAATGAAAACACCCAATGTGATTGAAAGCTCCCAGGGTACAGACACACTACATACACTGTCTTCTATAATACTCCACCCATGATAGAATTTTATTGTACTCTGTGTATTGTCACATACAGGCTGTTTTATCTAAATTAGACACCCATTTATCCATCATTGTGAAGGCCACTGGGTTCTTCTGAGAAGTCAGCCAGAAGCAGCAACGCCCTAACAAATTTGAAACTCCATGAGAGTTTGGTAACATCCAAGGCATTGGGCTGAGAACTTTATCAATTAAGAGGCACACAAGACCCCTGCTCACATACATAATGTATGCTTACCTGATAAACATATTTCTACTAGAGCCCTATAAAACCCCTCCCCCACCACCTCACATATACCAAGTCTAACATATAGCCAAGCAAAGTGAGGTAAGAAAAAGTAAAAAAAAAAAAAGAGGCATAAAAGGAGCAGGGAGAGAAGATGAGCAGAAGAAAAAACTGACCCCCAAAAAAGCATAAGGATGGGGTCTCATAACCATAAAAGAAATGTATTTTGTTATCAGGTAAGCATAAATTATGTTTTTATTTCATTAAGGTGCTGAAAGTCCATGATCCATTGCTCTTGGGAACTAATACCCAAGCTGTGGAGTCCATAGGCTTTGAATGGAGCTTGAAGCCCCTGTTTCCATGCTGGCTTGTCGTAAACAGCAGTAATGAAGCACCATAACTTGTCCATCTGCTTTGAGGCTGCGGACATCAATCCACACGATCCTTTACGATCGGGCTGATTGACATCCCCTGCTAGCGTGAATCTGCAGGGGGCAGCATTGTACAAGCAGTTCACAAGAACTGCTTGTGCAATGATAAATGCCAACAGCGTGTGCTGTTGGCATTTATCGATGTGCGGCAGACATGATAAGCTACATCATATCAGGTCCACTCGCACATTAATAAATAGGCCCCCATGAGTAATAACATAAAGGGGGGATTTAAAAAACATAATTTATGCTTACCTGATAAATTTATTTCTCTTGTATAGTGTATTCAGTCCACGAGTCATCCATTACTTATGGGATATATTCCCTTCTCAACAGGAAGTTGCAAGAGGATCACCCAAGCAGAGCTGCTATATAGCTCCTCCCCTCACATGTCATATCCAGTCATTCGACCGAAACAAGACAAGAAAGGAGAAACCATAGGGTGCAGTGGTGACTGGAGTTTTAATTAAAATTTAGATCTGCCTTAAAAAGACAGGGCGGGCCGTGGACTGAATACACTACAAGAGAAATAAATTTATCAGGTAAGCATAAATTATCTTTTCTCTTGTTAAGTGTATTCAGTCCACGGGTCATCCATTACTTATGGTATACCAATACCAAAGCCAAAGTACACGGATGATGGGAGGGACAAGGCAGGAACTTAAACGGAAGGAACCACTGCCTGTAGAACCCTTTCTCCCAAAAACAGCCTCCGAAGAAGCAAAAGTGTCAAATTTGTAAAATTTTGAAAAAGTGTGAAGCGAAGACCAAGTTGCAGCCTTGCAAATCTGTTCAACAGAGGCCTCATTCTTAAAGGCCCAGGTGGAAGCCACAGCTCTAGTGGAATGAGCTGTAATTCTTTCAGGGGGCTGCTGTCCAGCAGTCTCATAGGCTAAACGTATTATGCTACGAAGCCAGAAGGAGAGAGAGGTTGCCGAAGCTTTTTGACCTCTCCTCTGACCAGAGTACATGACAAACAGTGAAGAAGTTTGACGAAAATCTTTAGTTGCCTGTAAATAGAACTTCAGGGCACGGACCACGTCCAGATAATGCAAAAGTCGTTCCTTCTTTGAAGAAGGATTAGGACATAATGATGGAACAACAATCTCCTGATTGATATTCCTGTTAGAAACTACCTTAGGTAAAAACCCAGGTTTAGTACGCAGAACTACCTTGTCTGAATGGAAAATCAGATAAGGAGAATTACAATGTAAGGCAGATAACTCAGAGACTCTTCGAGCCGAGGAAATAGCCATCAAAAACAGAACTTTCCAAGATAAAAGCTTAATATCAATGGAATGAAGGGGTTCAAACGGAACCCCTTGAAGAACTTTAAGAACCAAGTTTAAGCTCCACGGAGGAGCAACAGTCTTAAACACAGGCTTAATCCTAGCCAAAGCCTGACAAAAAGCCTGGACGTCTGGAACTTCTGCCAGACGTTTATGTAAGAGAATAGACAGAGCAGAAATCTGTCCCTTTAACTAACTAGCAGATAAGCCCTTTTCTAAACCCTCTTGTAGAAAGGACAATATCCTAGGAATCCTAATCTTACTCCATGAGTAACCCTTGGATTCGCACCAATATAAATATTTACGCCATATCTTATGGTAAATTTTTCTGGTAACAGGCTTCCGTGCCTGTATTAAGGTATCAATAACTGACTCCGAGAAGCCACGCTTTGATAGGATCAAGCGTTCAATCTCCATGCAGTCAGCCTCAGAGAAATTAGATTTCGATGTTTGAAAGGACCTTGTATTAAAAGGTCCTTCCTCAGAGGTAGAGACCATGGTGGACAGGACGACATGTCCACTAGGTCTGCATACCAGGTCCTGCGTGGCCACGCAGGCGCTATCAGAATCACCGATGCTCTCTCCTGTTTGATCTTGGCAATCAGTCGAGGTAGCATCGGAAATGGTGGAAACCCATAAGCCATGTTGAAGACCCAAGGGGCTGTCAGAGTATCTATCAGCGCCGCTCCCGGGTCCCTGGACCTGGGTCCGTAACAAGGAAGCTTGGCGTTCTGGCGAGACACCATGAGATCCAGATCTGGTTTGCCCCAACGATGAATCAGTTGAGCGAAGACCTGCGGATGAAGTTCCCACTCCCCCGGATGAAAAGTCTGGCGACTTAGAAAATCCGCCTCCCAGTTCTCCACGCCTGGGATGTAGATCGCTGACAGGTGGCAAGAGTGAGACTCTGCCCAGCTAATTATCTTTGAGACTTCCAACATCGCTAGGGAACTCCTGGTTCCCCCTTGATGGTTGATGTAAGCCACAGTCGTGATGTTGTCCGACTGAAATCTGATGAACCTCAGTGTTGCTAACTGAGGCCAAGCTAGAAGAGCATTGAATATTGCTCTCAACTCCAGAATATTTATTGGGAGGAGTTTCTCCTCCTGAGTCCATAATCCCTGAGCCTTCAGGGAGTTCCAGACTGCGCCCCAACCTAGAAGGCTGGCATCTGTTGTTACAATTGTCCAATCTAGCCTGCGAAAGGTCATCCCCTTGGACAGATGGACCCGAGAAAGCCACCAGAGAAGAGAATCTCTGGTCTCTTGATCCAGATTTAGTAGAGGGGACAAATCTGAGTAATCCCCATTCCACTGACTTAGCATGCATAATTGCAGGGGTCTGAGATGCAGGCGCGCAAATGGTACTATGTCCATTGCCGCTACCATTAAGCCAATTACTTCCATGCACTGAGCTAATGACGGGCGTGGAATGGAATGAAGGACACGGCAAGTATTTAAGAGTTTGGATAACCTGGCCTCCGTCAGGTAAATTTTCATTTCTACAGAATCTATCAGAGTCCCTAGGAAGGAGACTCTTGTGAGTGGTGATAGAGAACTCTTTTCCACGTTCACCTTCCACCCATGCGACCTCAGAAATGCCAGAACTATCTCTGTATGAGACTTGGCAGTTAGAAAACTTGACGCTTGTATCAGAATGTCGTCTAGGTACGGCGCCACCACTATGCCTCGCGGTCTTAGCACCGCTAGGAGTGAGCCCAGAACCTTTGTAAAAATTCTCGGGGCCGTAGCTAACCCGAAGGGAAGAGCTACAAACTGGTAATGCCCGTTTAGAAAGGCAAATCTTAGGTACCGATAATGATCTCTGTGAATCGGTATATGAAGGTAAGCATCCTTTAAGTCTACTGTGGTCATGTATTGACCCTCTTGGATCATGGGTAGGATGGTTCGAATAGTTTCCATTTTGAATGATGGAACTCTTAGGAATCTGTTTAAGATTTTTACGTCCAAGATTGGTCTGAAGGTTCCCTCTTTCTTGGGAACCACAAACAGATTTGAGTAAAACCCTTGCCCTTGTTCCGTCCGCGGAACTGGGTGGATCACCCCCATTACTAAGAGGTCTTGCACACAGCGTAGAAATGCCTCTTTCTTTATTTGGTTTGCTGATAACCTTGAAAGATGAAATCTCCCTTGTGAAGGAGAAGCTTTGAAGTCCAGAAGATATCCCTGAGATATGATCTCCAACGCCCAGGGATCCTGGACATTTCTTGCCCAAGCCTGGGCGAAGAGAGATAGTCTGCCCCCCACTAGATCAGTTTCCGGATCAGGGGCCCTCTCTTCATGCCGTCTTAGGGGCAGAAGTAGGCTTTCTGGCCTGCTTGCCCTTGTTCCAGGGCTGGTTAGCTTTCCAGCCCTGTCTGTAACGAGCAACAGGTCCTTCCTGTTTTTGAGCGGAGGAAGTTGATGCTGCTCCTGCATTGAAGTTACGAAAGGCACGAAAATTAGACTGTTTGGCCTTTGATTTGGCCCTGTCCTGAGGAAAAGTATGACCCTTACAGTAATGTCAGCAATAATTTCTTTCAAGCCGGGCCCGAATAAGGTCTGCCCTTTGAAAGGAATATTAAGCAATTTAGATTTAGAAGTCACGTCAGCTGACCAGGATTTAAGCCATAGCGCTCTGCGCGCCTGGATGGCGAATCCGGAGTTCTTAGCCGTTAGTTTGGTTAAATGTACAACGGCATCAGAAACAAATGCATTAGCTAGCTTAAGTGCTTTAAACTTGGACATAATCTCATCCAATGGAGCTGTGCGAATGGCCTCTTCCAGAGACTCAAACCAGAATTCCGCAGCAGCAGTGACAGGCGCAATGCATGCAAGGGGCTGTAAGATAAAACTTTGTTGAACAAACATTTTCTTAAGGTAACCTAATTTTTTATCCATTGGATCCGAAAAAGCACAACTATCCTCCACCGGGATAGTGGTACGTTTAGCTAAAATAGAAACTGCTCCCTCCACCTTAGGGACCGTCTGCCATAAGTCTCTTGTGGTGGCGTCTATTGGAAACATTTTTCTAAATATTGGAGGAGGGGAAAAGGGCACACCGGGTCTATCCCACTCCTTGCTAATAATTTCTGTAAGCCTTTTAGGTATAGGAAAAACGTCAGTACACACCGGTACCGCAAAGTATCTATCCAACCTACATATTTTCTCTGGAATTGCAACCGTGTTACAATCATTCAGAGCCGCTAATACCTCCCCTAGCAATACACGGAGGTTCTCAAGCTTAAATTTAAAATTAGAAATCTCTGAATCCGGTCTGCCTGGATCAGATCCGTCACCCACAGAATGAAGCTCTCCGTCCTCATGTTCTGCAAATTGTGACGCAGTATCGGACATGGCTCTCACATCATCAGCGCGCTCTGTCCTTAACCCAGAGCTATCGCGCTTGCCTCTTAATTCAGGCAATTTAGATAATACCTCTGTCATAACAGCAGCCATGTCTTGTAAAGTGATTTGTATGGGCCTCTCTGATGTACTTGGCGCCACAATATCACGCGCCTCCTGAGCGGGAGGCGAAGGTACTGACACGTGAGGAGAGTTAGTCGGCATAACTTCCCCCTCGTTGTCTGGTGATAATTTCTTTACAGATAAAATTTGACTTTTATTCAAAGTGACATCAATACATTTAGTACACATATTTCTGTGGGGCTCCACATTGGCCTTTAAACATAGTGAACAAACAGATTCATCTGTGTCAGACATGTTTAAACAAACTAGCAATGAGACTAGCAAGCTTGGAAAATCCTTTCAAATAAGTTTACAAGCAATATAAAAAAACGCTACTGCGCCTTTAAGAAGCACAAAAAATCATCACAGTTGAAATAACAATGAACCAAATCAGTTATAGCAACCAAATTTTCACAGTAAATGTATTAAGTTAGCAAAGCATTGCACCCACTAGCAAATGGATGATTAACCGCTTAATACCCAAAAACGGATAATCAATTTAACAATTAACGTTTTTATCACAGTCAAACACACTGTCAAAGGTCTGCTGTGACTGATTACCTCCCTCAAAATGAATTTTGAAGACCCCTGAGCTCTCTAGAGACGTCCTGGATCAAGGAGGAAGAAGCAGGAAGACTGTAACTGAATTTTTACTGCGCAAAAAAACGCTAAAAACAGAATTTATGCTTACCTGATAAATTACTTTCTCCAACGGTGTGTCCGGTCCACGGCGTCATCCTTACTTGTGGGATATTCTCCTCCCCAACAGGAAATGGCAAAGAGCCCAGCAAAGCTGGCCATATAGTCCCTCCTAGGCTCCGCCTACCCCAGCCATTCGACCGACGGACAGGAGGAAATATATATAGGAGAAACTATATGGTAACGTGGTGACTGTAGTTAGAGAAAATAATTCATCAGACCTGATTAAAAAACCAGGGCGGGCCGTGGACCGGACACACCGTTGGAGAAAGTAATTTATCAGGTAAGCATAAATTCTGTTTTCTCCAACATAGGTGTGTCCGGTCCACGGCGTCATCCTTACTTGTGGGAACCAATACCAAAGCTTTAGGACACGGATGAAGGGAGGGAGCAAATCAGGTCACCCAAACGGAAGGCACCACGGCTTGCAAAACCTTTCTCCCAAAAATAGCCTCCGAAGAAGCAAAAGTATATAAATTAAAAAATTTGGTCAACAGGAACCTCATTCTTGAAGGCCCATGTGGAAGCCACAGCCCTAGTGGAGTGAGCTGTGATACTTTCAGGAGGCTGCCGTCCGGCAGTCTCAAAAGCCAATCTGATGATGCTTTTAAACCAAAAGGAAAGAGAGGTAGAAGTTGCTTTTTTACCTCTCCTTTAACCAGAATAAACAACAAACAAAGAAGATGTTTGTCTAAAATCTTCAGTAGCCTCTAAATAGAATTTTAGAGCACGGACAACGTCCAAATTGTGTAACAAACGTTCCTTCTATGAAACTGGATTCGGACACAAAGAAGGTACAACTATCTCCTGGTTAATATTTTTGTTGGAAACAACCTTCGGAAGAAAACCAGGCTCAGTACGCAAAACCACCTTATCTGCATGGACCAGATAGGTCGGAGAACACTGCAGAGCAGATAACTCAAACTCTTCTAGCGGAAGAAATTGCAACCTAAAACAAAACTTTCCAAGATAATAACTTAATATCTACGGAATGTAAGGGTTCAAACGGAACCCCTTGAAGAACTGAAAGAACTAGATTAAGACTCCAGGGAAGAGTCAAAGGTCTGTAAACAGGCTTGATTCTAACCAGAGCCTGAACAAACGCTTAAACGTCTGGCACAGCTGCCAGCCTTTTGTGAAGTAAAACAGATAAAGCAGAGATCTGTCCCTTCAGAGAACTCGCAGAAAATCCTTTCTCCAAACCTTCTTGTAGAAAGGAAAGAATCTTAGGAATTTTTATCTTGTTCCATGGGAATCCTTTAGATTCACACCAACAGATATATTTTTTCCATATATTATGGTAAATTTTTCTAGTTACAGGCTTTCTAGCCTGAATAAGAGTATCTATTACAGAATCTGAAAACCCACGCTTTGATAAAATTAAGCGTTCAAACTCCAAGCAGTCAGTTGGAGGAAAACCAGATTCGGATGTTCGAATGGACCCTGAATAAGAAGGTCCTGTCTCAAAGGTAGCTTCCATGGTGGAGCCGATGACACATTCACCAGGTCTGCATACCAAGTCCTGCGTGGCCACACAGGAACTATCAAGATCACCGAAGCCCTCTCCAGATTGATCCTGGCTACCAGCCTGGGAATGAGAGGAAACGGTGAATACATAAGCTAGGTTGAAGATCCAAGGTGCTACTATTGTATCCAATAGAGTCGCCTTGGGATCCCTGGATTTGGACCCGTAACAAGGGACCATGAAGTTCTGACGAGAGGCCATCAGAACCATGTCTGGAATGCCCCATAATTGAGATATTTGGGCAAAGATTTCCAGATGGAGTTCCCACTCCCCCGGATGCTCCTCCATCGCCAGGGAACTCCTTGTTACCCCCTGATGGTTGATATATGTAACAGTCGTCATGATGTCTGATTGAAACCTTATGAATTTGGCCTTTGCTAGTCGAGGCCAAGCCTTGAGAGCATTGAATATCGCTCTCAGTTCCATTATGTTTATCGGGAGAAGAGAGTTCCCGAAACCATAGACCCAGAGCTTTCAGGGGTTCCCAGACCGCGCCCCAGCCCACCAGACTGGCGTTGGTCGTGACAATGACCTACTCTGGTCTGCGGAAGCTCATTCCCTGTGACAGGTTGTCCAGGGTCAGCCACCAACGGAGTGAATCTCTGGTTATTTGATCTACTTGTATCGTCGGAGACAAGTCTGTATAATCCCCATTCCACTGTCTGAGCATGCACAGGTGTAATGGTCTTAGATGAATTCGTGCAAAAGGAACTATGTCCATTGCCGCAACCATCAAACCTATTACTTCCATGCACTGCGCTATGGAAGGAAGAAGAACAGAAAGAAGTACCTGACAAGAGCTTAGAAGTTTTGATTTTCTGGCCTCTGTCAGAAAAACCTTCATTTCTAAGGAAACTATTATTGTTCCCAAGAAGGGAACTCTTGTTGACGGGGACAGAGAACTTTTTTCTATGTTCACTTTCCACCTGTGAGATCTGAGAAAGGCTAGGACAATGTCCGTATGAGCCCTTGCTTTTGACAGAGACGACACTTGAATCAGGATGTCGTCCAAGTAAGGTACTACTGCAATGCCCCTTGGTCTTAGCACCGCTAGAAGGGACCCTAGTACCCTTGTGAAAATCCTTGGAGCAGTGGCTAATCCGAATGGAAGTGCCACAAACTGGTAATGCTTGTCCAGAAAGGCGAACCTTAGGAACCGAAAATGTTCCTTGTGGATAGGAATACGTAGGTACGCATCCTTTAAGTCCACCGTGGTCATGAATTGACCTTCCTGGATGGTAGGAAGGATCGTTCGAATGGTTTCCATTTTGAACGATGAAACCCTTAGAAACTTGTTTAGAATCTTGAGATCTAAAATAGGTCTGAATGTTCCCTCTTTTTTGGGAATTATGAACAGGTTGGAGTAAAAACCCATCCCTTGTTCTCCTAATGGAACAGGATGAATCACTCCCATGCTTAACAGGTCTTCTACACAGTGTAAGAATGCCTGTTCGAAGATAATTGAGACCCGTGGAACCTTCCCCTTGGGGGTAGTTCCCTGAATTCCAGGAGATAACCTTGAGAAACTATTTCTAGCGCCCAAGGATCCTGAACATCTCTTGCCCCAGCCTGAGCAAAGAGAGAAAGTCTGCCCCCCACCAGATCCTTCCCAGATCGGGGGCCAACACTTCATGCTGTTTTGGTAGCAGTGGCAGGTGACTTGGCCTGCTTACCCTTGTTCCAGCCTTGCATCGGCCTCCAGGCTGGCTTGGTTTGAGAAGTATTACCCTCTTGCTTAGAGGGTGTAGAATTTGAGGCTGGTCCGTTTCTGCGAAAGGGACGAAAATTTGGCTTATTTTTAGCCTTAAAAGACCTATCCAGAGGAAGGGCGTGGCCCTTTCCCCCAGTGATGTCTGAAATAATCTCTTTCAAGTCAGGGCCAAACAGTGTTTTACCCTTGAAAGGGATGTTAAGCAAAAGCGCTCTGCGCGCCACGATAGCAAACCCTGAATTATTCGCCGCTAATCTAGCTAATTGCAAAGCGGCATCTAAAATAAAAGAGTTAGCCAATTTAAGAGCTTGAACTCTGTCCAAAACCTCCTCGTACGAAGATTCTTTATTGAGCGACTTTTCTAGTTCTTCGAACCAGAAACACGCAGCTGTAGTGACAGGAACAATGCATGAAATTGGTTGTAGAAGGTAACCTTGCTGAACAAACATCTTTTTAAGCAAACCCTCTAACCTTTAATCCATAGGATCTTGAAAGCACAACTATCTTCTATAGGAATAGAAGTGCGTTTGTTTAGAGTAGAAACCGCCCCCTCGACCTTGGGGACTGTATGCTATAAGTCCTTTCTGGGGTCGACTATAGGAAATAATTTCTTAAATATAGGGGGGAGGACAAAAGGTATGCCGGGCCTTTCCCACTCCTTATTTACTATGTCCGCCACCCGCTTGGGTATAGG
This sequence comes from Bombina bombina, assembly GCF_027579735.1. Classification (NCBI taxonomy): domain Eukaryota; kingdom Metazoa; phylum Chordata; class Amphibia; order Anura; family Bombinatoridae; genus Bombina; species Bombina bombina. The sequence continues at coordinate 106,110,735 of NC_069510.1, forward strand.
AAAAACATCGGGGGGCACCGGAACCTCTAGGAACTTGTCCATCCTACCTAATTTCTCTGGAATGACCAAATTGTCACAATCATCCAGAGTAGATAATACCTCCTTAAGTAGTGCGTGGAGATGTTGTAATTTAAATTTAAAAGTTACAATATCAGGTTCTGCTTGTTGAGAAATTTTCCCTGAATCTGAAATTTCTCCCTCAGACAAAACCTCCCTCCTGGCCCCTTCAGATAGGTGTGAGGGTATGTCAGAACAGATATCATCAGCGTCCTTTTGCTCTTCAGTGTTTAAAACAGAGCAATCACGCTTTCTCTGATAAGTAGGCATTTTGGAAAAAATGCATGCAATAGAATTATCCATTACAGCCATTAATTGTTGTATGGTCATAAGTATTGGCGCACTACATGTACTAGGGGCCTCTTGTGTGGGCAAAACTGGTGTAGACACAGAAGGGGATGATGCAGTACCATGCTTACTCCCCTCATTAGAGGAATCATCTTGGGCAATATCATATCTATGGCATTATTATCCCTACTTTGTTTGGACATTATGACACAAATATATCACATATATTTAAATGGGGAGACACATTGGCTTTCATACATATAGAACATCGTTATCTGATGGTTCAGACATGTTAAACAGGCTTAAACTTGTCAACAAAGCACAAAAACATAATTTATGCTTACCTGATAAATTCCTTTCTTCTGTTGTGTGATCAGTCCACGGGTCATCATTACTTCTGGGATATAACTCCTCCCCAACAGGAAATGCAAGAGGATTCACCCAGCAGAGCTGATATAGCTCCTCCCCTCTACGTCAGTCCCAGTCATTCGACCAAGAATCAACGAGAAAGGAGTAACCAAGGGTGAAGTGGTGACTGGAGTATAATTTAAAAGATATTTACCTGCCTTAAAAACAGGGCGGGCCGTGGACTGATCACACAACAGAAGAAAGGAATTTATCAGGTAAGCATAAATTATGTTTTCTTCTGTTATGTGTGATCAGTCCACGGGTCATCATTACTTCTGGGATACCAATACCAAAGCAAAAGTACACGGATGACGGGAGGGATAGGCAGGCTCATTATACAGAAGGAACCACTGCCTGAAGAACCTTTCTCCCAAAAATAGCCTCCGAAGAAGCAAAAGTGTCAAATTTGTAAAATTTGGAAAAAGTATGAAGCGAAGACCAAGTTGCAGCCTTGCAAATCTGTTCAACAGAGGCCTCATTCTTAAAGGCCCAAGTGGAAGCCACAGCTCTAGTGGAGTGAGCTGTAATTCTTTCAGGAGGCTGCTGTCCAGCAGTCTCATAGGCTAAACGTATTATGCTACGAAGCCAAAAAGAGAGAGAAGTAGCAGAAGCTTTTTGACCTCTCCTCTGTCCAGAATAAACGACAAACAGGGAAGAAGTTTGGCGAAAATCTTTAGTTGCCTGCAAGTAGAACTTGAGGGCACGAACTACATCCAGATTGTGTAGAAGACGTTCCTTCTTTGAAGAAGGATTTGGACACAAGGATGGAACAACAATCTCTTGATTGATATTCCTGTCAGTGACTACCTTAGGTAAGAACCCAGGTTTAGTACGCAGAACTACCTTGTCTGAGTGAAAAATCAGATAAGGAGAATCACAATGTAATGCTGATAACTCAGAGACTCTTCGAGCCGAGGAGATAGCCATTAAAAACAGAACTTTCCAAGATAACAATTTTATATCAATGGAATGAAGGGGTTCAAACGGAACACCCTGTAAAACGTTAAGAACTAAGTTTAAACTCCATGGCGGAGCAACGGTTTTAAACACAGGCTTGATCCTAGCTAAAGCCTGACAAAAGGCCTGGACGTCTGGATTTTCTGACAGACGTCTGTGTAACAAGATGGACAGAGCTGAAATCTGTCCCTTTAATGAACTGGCTGATAAACCCTTTTCTAAACCTTCTTGTAGAAAGGACAATATCCTAGGGATCCTAACCTTACTCCAGGAATAACGTTTGGATTCACACCAGTATAGGTATTTGCGCCATATTTTATGGTAAATCTTTCTGGTAACAGGCTTCCTAGCCTGTATCAGGGTATCAATAACCGACTCAGAAAAACCACGTTTTGATAAAATCAAGCGTTCAATTTCCAAGCAGTCAGTTTCAGAGAAGTTAGATTTTGATGTTTGAATGGACCCTGTATCAGAAGGTCCTGTCTTAGAGGTAGAGACCAAGGCGGACAGGATGACATGTCCACTAGATCTGCATACCAAGTCCTGCGTGGCCATGCAGGCGCTATTAGAATCACAGATGCTCTCTCCTGTTTGATTTTGGCAATCAATCGAGGAAGCAGCGGGAAGGGTGGAAACACATAAGCCATCCCGAAGTTCCAAGGTGCTGTCAAAGCATCTATCAGAACCGCTCCCGGATCCCTGGATCTGGACCCGTAGTGAGGAAGTTTGGCGTTCTGGCGAGACGCCATGAGATCTATCTCTGGTTTGCCCCAACGTCGAAGTATTTGGGCAAAGGCCTCCGGATGAAGTTCCCACTCTCCCGGATGAAAAGTCTGGCGACTCAAGAAATCCGCCTCCCAGTTCTCCACTCCCGGGATGTGGATTGCTGACAGGTGGCAAGAGTGAGACTCTGCCCAGCGAATTATCTTTGATACTTCCATCATTGCTAGGGAGCTCCTTGTCCCTCCCTGATGGTTGATGTAAGCTACAGTCGTGATATTGTCCGACTGAAACCTGATGAACCCCCGAGTTGTTAATTGGGGCCAAGCCAGAAGGGCATTGAGAACTGCTCTCAATTCCAGAATGTTTATTGGAAGGAGACTCTCCTCCTGATTCCATAATCCCTGAGCCTTCAGAGAATTCCAGACAGCGCCCCAACCTAGTAGGCTGGCGTCTGTTGTTACGATTGTCCAGTCTGGCCTGCTGAATGGCATCCCCCTGGACAGGTGTGGCCGATAAAGCCACCATAGAAGAGAATTTCTGGTCTCTTGATTCAGATTCAGAGTAGGGGACAAATCTGAGTAATCCCCATTCCACTGACTTAGCATGCACAATTGCAGCGGTCTGAGGTGTAGGCGTGCAAAAGGTACTATGTCCATTGCCGCTACCATTAAGCCGATCACCTCCATGCATTGAGCTACTGACGGGTGTTGAATGGAATGAAGGACACGGCATGTATCTTGAAGCTTTGTTAACCTGTCTTCTGTCAGGTAAATCTTCATTTCTACAGAATCTATAAGAGTCCCCAAGAATGGAACTCTTGTGAGAGGAAAAAGAGAACTCTTCTTTTCGTTCACTTTCCATCCATGCGACCTTAGAAATGCCAGAACTAACTCTGTATGAGACTTGGCAGTTTGAAAGCTTGAAGCTTGTATTAGAATGTCGTCTAGGTACGGAGCTACCGAAATCCCTCGCGGTCTTAGTACCGCCAGAAGGGCACCCAGAACCTTTGTGAAGATTCTTGGGGCCGTAGCCAATCCGAATGGAAGAGCTACGAACTGGTAGTGCCTGTCTAGGAAGGCAAACCTTAGATACCGGTGATGATCTTTGTGAATCGGTATGTGAAGGTAAGCATCTTTTAAATCCACTGTGGTCATGTACTGACCCTTTTGGATCATGGGTAAGATTGTCCGAATAGTTTCCATTTTGAACGATGGAACTCTTAGGAATTTGTTTAGAATCTTTAAATCTAAGATTGGCCTGAAAGTTCCCTCTTTTTTGGGAACCACAAACAGGTTTGAGTAGAACCCTTGTCCTTGTTCCGACTGCGGAACCGGATGGATCACTCCCATTAATAACAGATCTTGTACGCAGCGTAGAAACGCTTCTCTCTTTATCTGGTTTGTTGACAACCTTGACAGATGAAATCTCCCTCTTGGGGGAGATAATTTGAAGTCTAGAAGGTATCCCTGAGATATGATCTCTAGCGCCCAGGGATCCTGAACATCTCTTGCCCAGGCCTGGGCGAAGAGAGAAAGTCTGCCCCCCACTAGATCCGGTCCCGGATCGGGGGCTCTCGGTTCATGCTGTCTTTGGGGCAGCAGCAGGTTTCCTGGCCTGTTTGCCCTTGTTCCAGGACTGGTTAGGTTTCCAGCCTTGCCTGTAACGAGCAACAGCTCCTTCCTGTTTTGGTGCAGTGGAGGTTGATGCTGCTCCTGTTTTGAAATTCCGAAAGGGACGAAAATTAGACTGTCTAGCCTTAGCTTTGGCTTTGTCTTGAGGTAGGGCGTGGCCCTTACCTCCTGTAATGTCAGCGATAATTTCTTTCAAACCGGGCCCAAATAAAGACTGCCCCTTGAAAGGTATATTAAGTAATTTGGACTTAGAAGTAACATCAGCTGACCAGGATTTTAGCCACAGTGCCCTACGTGCCTGTATGGCGAATCCTGAGTTCTTAGCCGTAAGTTTGGTTAAATGTACTACGGCCTCCGAAATGAATGAATTAGCTAGTTTAAGGACTCTAAGCCTGTCCATAATGTCGTCTAGCGTAGATGAACTAAGGTTCTCTTCCAGAGACTCAATCCAAAATGCTGCCGCAGCCGTAATCGGCGCGATACATGCAAGGGGTTGCAATATAAAACCTTGTTGAACAAACATTTTCTTAAGGTAACCCTCTAATTTTTTATCCATTGGATCTGAAAAAGCACAGCTATCCTCCACCGGGATAGTGGTACGCTTAGCTAAAGTAGAAACTGCTCCCTCCACCTTAGGGACCGTTTGCCATAAGTCCCGAGTGGTGGCGTCTATTGGAAACATTTTTCTAAATATTGGAGGGGGTGAGAACGGCACACCGGGTCTATCCCACTCCTTAGTAACAATTTCAGTTAATCTCTTAGGTATAGGAAAAACGTCAGTACTCGCCGGTACCGCAAAGTATTTATCCAACCTACACAGTTTCTCTGGTATTGCAACGGTGTTACAATCATTGAGAGCTGCTAAGACCTCCCCTAGTAATACACGGAGGTTCTCTAATTTAAATTTAAAATTTGAAATATCTGAATCCAATCTGTTTGGATCAGAACCGTCACCCACAGAATGAAGCTCTCCGTCCTCATGCTCTGCAAGCTGTGACGCAGTATCAGACATGGCCCTAGTATTGTCAGCGCACTCTGTTCTCACCCCAGAGTGATCGCGCTTGCCTCTTAGTTCTGGTAATTTAGACAAAACTTCAGTCATAACAGTAGCCATATCATGTAATGTTATCTGTAATGGCCGCCCAGATGTACTAGGCGCCATAATATCACGCACCTCCCGGGCGGGAGATGCAGGTACTGCCGCGTGAGGCGAGTTAGTCGGCATAACTCTCCCCTCGCAGTTTGGTGAAATTTGTTCACATTGTACAGATTGACTTTTATTTAAAGTAGCATCAATACAGTTAGTACATAAATTTCTATTGGGCTCCACCTTGGCATTGGAACAAATGACACAGATATCTTCCTCTGAGTCAGACATGTTTAACACACTAGCAATAACTTGCAACCTGGTTATAATCTTTTTTAGCAAAAACGTACTGTGCCTCAAAGAGGTACTAAACGATTAAATGACAGTTGAGATAATGAACTGAAAAACAGTTATAGCATCAAACTTTAAAACAACACAACTTTTAGCAAAGGTTTTGTTCCCATTAGTAAAATAACAATAATTAAATTTGAAATAAAAATACAGAGCAACGTTTTTATTCACAGTCAATATAAAATTCTCACAGCTCTGCTGAGAGAATATACCTCCCTTCAAAGAAGTTTGAAGACCCCTTAGATCTGTCAGAGATGAACCGGATCATGCAGGAAATATAAGAGTAGCTGACTGGAAATTTTTGATGCGTAGCAAAGAGCGCCAAAAACGGCCCCTCCCTCTCACACACAGCAGTGAAGAGAAACGAAACTGTCACAATTAAAGCAAACAACTGCCAAGTGGAAAATAATGCCCAAATATTTATTCACTCAGTACCTCAGCAATGTAAACGATTCTACATTCCAGCAAAAACGTTTAACATGACAAATACTTATTAAAAGGATTAGTGACCTTTAACAGAGTAGTTCCGGTGAAATACCATCCCCAGAATACTGAAGTGTATACATACATGTCATTATAACGGTATGGCAGGATTTTTTCATCAATTCCATTCAGAAAATAAAAACTGCTACATACCTCAATGCAGATTCATCTGCCCGCTGTCCCCTGATCTGAAGCTTTTACCTCCCTCAGATGGCCGAGAACAGCAATATGATCTTAACTACTCCGGTTAAAATCATAGTAAAAAACTCTGGTAGATTCTTCTTCAAACTCTGCCAGAGAAGTAATAACACGCTCCGGTGCTATTGTAAAATAACAAACTTTTGATTGAAGTCATAAAAACTAAGTATAATCACCATAGTCCTCTCACACATCCTATCTAGTTGTTGGGTGCAAGAGAATGACTGGGACTGACGTAGAGGGGAGGAGCTATATCAGCTCTGCTGGGTGAATCCTCTTGCATTTCCTGTTGGGGAGGAGTTATATCCCAGAAGTAATGATGACCCGTGGACTGATCACACATAACAGAAGAAAAACGTTTTACAATAAAACCGTTACTGTCCCTTTAAATTTTAAACTGAACACACTTTATTACTGAATATGTGAAAAAGTATGAAGGAATTGTTCAAAATTCACCAAAATTTCACCACAGTAACTTAAAGCCTTAAAAGTATTGCACACCAAATTTGAAAGCTTTAACCCTTAAAATAACGGAACCGGAGCCGTTTTTACATTTAACCCCTATACAGTCCCAGGTATCTGCTTTGCTGAGACCCAACCAAGCCCAGAGGGGAATACGATACCAAATGATGCCTTCTTTAAGCTTTTTCAGTGGTTCTTAGCTCCTCACACATGCATCTGCATGCCATGCTTTCCAAAAACAACTGCGCATTAGAAGCGCGAAAATGAGGCTCTGTCTATGACTAG